>NC_041395.2:159517690-159710190 GCF_900747795.2 Erpetoichthys calabaricus
GAGTGTAAATGGCTACTCCTTGGTAATATTCTCTGTTTGTTATTCTTTTTTCCGCTCCATTGTTTGTTTTACGATAAAAAACCTACTTTTATAAATTATGTCTGTATTAGACTTGAGAGGTGAGGCAAGCTAACAAACCATTTATATTACATACCTCATGAGAAAGGACCCACACTGGACAGGAATAGAACAAGCAGGCAAGCCAGCAGTGGCATACTGACCACTGGTTAAGGTAGCCGGGGTGACCCGTTGCTCAAGAGGGCTACCACTTAAAGCCAAGGAGTGGCAGCAGGCGTTGGAGAAGTGAGGCTCGGTGCGGCATGCTTCTGGGAGCCTGTGACAGCAGCAGGGACCCAAGCCCAGTTAAAGGTCAGCTATAGGATTCCATCCGAGGTAAGCAGAGGAGACGTCAGTTTATAGAAAGAAACACCGAGGCCCTTGGCTCTGTATAGTTTTAATGAATGGTCAGATCGCTGCCTTGCTTTTAACCTTGCTTTTATAGATTTATTAATTTTTATTTATTAGACTTTTAATGTCCGCACATCACCTGTTTTCATTGAGATTATTTATTCATTGAAGAGCACTGCACTTTTTGGATGGACACTTTGAGTGTTTGTAACTTAAAGCACTTTGCTCTTGATTCACCACCTCTTGACTTTGTGTATCCTCATTTGCCTGCCTCATCTTTGGTCTATGACTATCAATGATTCTGGGTTCAAGTTGCCAAAAATTGGAGCCAACAAGGACCATCATAATGAGTGGCTTGCATTTTGAAAAAGGATGGCTCAAGTAACCATATTGTAGCTATCAAAGATATTGTAGAATTCTAACAGGAGATATTCTGGTCAAAGAAAGGATACATGGTTCCAAGTGGGAACAGACAGAACTATACTATCAATTTAAAAAAACAGATGGAGACTTGTCTCCTTAAGGGTCACTGAAAGCTCAGTTGTGCATAGACAGGAGAGCTGAGAGACGGGTGTCTAGTCTGATTAAACTGCAGTCAATTAAAGGATGTATCAGGCTCTGGTAGTGATTCTGTGGTTTTGATGGAAGCAACCTTGAGTGGATTTAAATACCTTTGACTAGAGATCATTTGAGTCCAGAATCAGAAGAAGAGTTGGGACAAAAGCTTATCTGTGAGATGAAGAGGTCAGGTTGTATCAAAATAAGACAGAGAAAGAGAAATCTACAGTATGTAGATAATTGGATAAGCCTGCCAAGTACTTCTAGGGGTGCCAGTTTGTTTTTCAACTATACTTTTGTAAAGTGTGTTCTCCTTTGTATATCTTTATTTGTGTTTTATTTTTCTTGAGTCTCTTCAGTATTATTCCACACTTGAAAAGACATTGCAAATGCCCACTGTCTTGTTAAACTGTATAAAAATGAGGGGTTGTAGTGAGTATTGCAGTATCAAAATTTTAAAAATGGGTTCACATCTTGGGTTAATTAGTCTGTGTGGAGTCTGCATTATCAACATGTCCCCATGTTTTATTTGACAGGTACCTGAGCTTATTCTTGTATTCCTGAGATGTGCGGTTTAGGTTAATCATTAACTTTAAACTGGCCAATTATGAAAGAGTGTTGAACATGTTTGATTTGCAGTGGATTACAACCCTATATAGCTTTTTATACAAACAGAAATATACTTATGAAACTTGATGCTTTCACAACTTTGAATTTTTGGCTATGTAACATATTTGTAAAATGACAAGAATGGCCTAAGTTCAAATTATGAATCTCTCCTGCTAAAATGATCTGATGTATTTAATTTCTTTAAAACCGTGGAAAGAAGAATTTTTTAAAATTTAAATACATGATTTCACAAATAAAGAATTATGTCCAGATCATTTTCTTTCTTGTCTCCCATAGTATGATTAATTATCAGAAGTATCCATTATCAATATTTGCTTTGCAGAAAATAGTAAATATTATTACAACCTTGATATGTCAGAGGAGAATAGGTGTCCTAGGCGTCATAGGGACTTTCAGTAAAACTGGGGTGAAAAACAGATTATTGAAAGCAACTGATAATAAATCTGACAATTTAAGACTAGATCATCACATCTGTCCAGCTGTTTAAACAAAACAATGCATTTAAAATCTCTATAAACATGTTTTGGCTTTTTTTTTCATAAATCATTACAGATGTATTGAGCATCCTTCCTTTCACTTTCATTTGAGGAAAAAAAAAGTTAAACCTTTTATCATGAGTTCTTTAGAGTACTGCATGCTGTGATTAAAAAACAATCAAATGAATGTGGATTATAGAAATAAAATCTCTCTCAAGGTTCAATGCCTTAATCGTAGTTCTTGCTTGTGTGTTAAAATTTTTATTGAGATCAACACATCAAAGAAGAGAAACATTTCAACAAATTTCAAAACAAAAGAATAAAATAACAACTTCCACCCTTTATATTGGTCCTGTGAGGAAAGGTAAATACCAAAAAAAGAAAAGTATGAGTGATGCCAGAGATATTCATAAGGGAAGAAGGCAGTTCCACATAACCAGAAAAGGCAAGAAGCAAAGCTGCATGGAATGAAACATCCCAACATCACCAGTCACCACTCACCCAGTTCTTAATCTGCTGAGTAAGAGATGGGCACTTATTAATACAAAAACCACACAAATCACTCATCAGGACAGTGAACAAGGTAGAGACCTTAAAAAGAATCAAGCAGTAACAGACACGTTTCAGAGATTGGAAGAGAGACACTCTCAGGGGATTTCTAACAGGCCAGTGCCAACATAAACTGTATAGTGGTGTGAGAGGTCTCCATGAGGTAGAAGATATGGGGTGAAAAAGATATAGCAATAAAGGTAAATTAATGGAGAGGACTGGGAAAAAAAGAAATAGACATGAAGTACCAGAAGGAATTGATGGTGAGCTGTACCAATAATAATGATAAAAGTACAAGGGGCATATCGAGAACAAAGGAGGCTGAAGGGGTCAGTGGCCTAACCTACAGCATAACACTTTAAGATGCACAAATTCTACCAACTTTTTGAGTAGGCTAGAGATTAAGTCTTATAAGTGAAAAGGAGGTATTTTAAATCATTTTAATTTAATTTTTTTTTAATTTAGTTTTATTGATTAATTAATCACATGACAATAATTTTAAAAAGTTCAGTCAAAAACACAATCAATGTTGCAAACTTTATTTTCAAAAATACAACTGCAAATCAAAAAAAGTTGGGATGGTATGGAAAATGCAAATAAAAAAAAACACAGCGATTCTTAATTTGACTTTTATTTCATTGCAGAAAGGATATACCCAAGATATTACATATTTTGTCCGGTCAACTTCATTTCATTTGTTAATATACATCAATTACTGCAATTTCAGGCTTGCAACGCATTCCAAAAGCAGTTGGGACAGTAAAGCATTTACCACTTTGTAATGTCACCATTCCTTCTCGCAACATTTAAAAGACATTTTGTCACAGAGGATAACAAGCGATAAAGTGTTTCAGGTGTTATTTTGTCCCATTCTTCCTGCAAATGTGTCTTAAGGTGCACAACAGTACAGTTGTCATTGTTGCATTTTTCATTTCAAAATTCTCCACATGTTCTCTATTGGGGACAGGTCAGTACGGCAGGCAGGACAGTTCAGTAGCCGTACCCTCGTCTTCTGTAGCCATGCCTTTGTAATGTGTGCAGAATGTGATTTTGCATTGTCTTGTTGAAAAATTCATGCATGTCCCTGGAAAAGATGGCATCTTGAAGGCAGCATATGTTGCTATGTTGCTCTAAAATTTCAATGTACTTTACTGCATTAATGCTGCCATCACAGAAGTATAAATTACCTTTGCCAAGGGCACTGACATAACCCTATACCATGACAGACCCTGCCTTTTCGACTTGTTGCTGATAACAGTCTGGGTAGTCCTTTTCATCTTTGGTCTGGAGCACACGCCATTCATTTCTTCCAAAAAAGATCTGTAATATGGATTTGTTTGACCATAATACATGTTTCCACTGTGTGATGGTCAATCTCTGATGCCTCTGAGCCCAGAGAAGTCAATGCTGCTTCTGGACATGGTTAATATAAGGCTTCTTTTTTGCACTGTAAAGTTTTAAGTGGCATTTGTGAATGTAACTCCATATTATAGTGCCTGACAAAGGTTAGTCAAAGTAATACCTTGCCGTTTGCTATTGATGAGTGACAGTTCTTGATGCAGTGCCATCTGAGTGATTGTAGATCACGGGTGTTCAACTTAGGCTGAAATTCTTCTTGATTCCTTGAATTGCTTAATGATATTGTGCACTACAGTGAACCCTCGTTTATCACGGTTAATCCGTTCCAGACTCTACCATGATAAATCAATTTTCGCGAAGTAGGATTCTTTATTTATAAATCAATATTTTCGCAGTTAGAGTATAGAAAACCTGTTTACGACTTTCTAAATTCGTTTTTTAACATTATTAGAGCCCTCTAGACATGAAATAACACCCTTTAGTCACCATTACACTCGTATTACCCAATATATTAGACAAAATAAGAGAAAATAAGACATATTAGACGTTACAAATATCATATTATTACTAGGCTCACCCGCCTTTTAAGGCGACCGACGTTTATCCTTAATTTGTGTGCGCTCCATGTGTACATCAGGCATGTAAGTGTAGGGAATGAGAACATGAAAGTGCCCATTCATAACATCTCCCGAAAACCTACGTTTTTTTATCCCCTCAAGTGCCTGTCCAAAGTCGTACAATGTCAGCCCGAATCTGTACCGCTAAAGATGGAGTTTCATGCACTAAATAAGTTATAGATGAGAATAAGCAAGCACCATCTCCCCTGATATTTACTACGCAGTGAGGCATTTGTACTCCATCAACATTAATTATTTCCAGAGACATAATTTTGTCTATTTTTCCAGCGCATTGTGCACAAAAGCAAGGGAACGATGGGAGCACCAGAACTCTGCTCACATCGTGTCGCTTCGTACCGCAAGCCTCAAGTAGTAAGTCTGTGATAAGCGGAATACCGCTACGCTTTGCACTCACGGGATGGAAGGACAATCCCGACTGCTTTTACATAGTAGATTATTGTACTGTACATTTAATTACACACACACACAGTTCTTGCACACAACCACTAATCTATGAAAGCACGACCTCAGTAGGAGAGTCTTCAGGTGGTGCAGTATCTTCAGCAGGTGCGTCGTTTTCTTCTTCCGCTGAAGGAGTAATAGGAGTATGCAGTGGGTGTCTGGGTGCGCGGCTGAAGAACATCTTGATAGGCAGTTGCTGGCGCTGTCTTTTCATATGCGTGAGGAGGCTTTTGTAGGGTATTGCCATCTTTGATCATATCCAAGAGTTTCACCTTCTCCTGGATAGTAAGCATCATCCTCCGGCGCTTAGTTTTATTGTCAGAAGGCTTAGAAAAAGCAGCACGTTTAGGAGCCATCGTGGGGCTTAGATAAAAGTTCTCAGAAAGCACATGCGTAGTGAAGTAAGCGTGCATGAGAAAAAATCGGGATAGAATGAAGCCGCGAAAGTCGAAGCGTGATATAGGGAGGGATCACTGTATAGAGGGAGAAATATGCAAATCCCTTCCAATCTTTCTTTGATGAACACTGTTTTTAAATATTTCAATAATTTTTTCACACATTTGTTAACAAACTGGAGATCTTCAGCCCATATTTGCTCCTCTAAGACTCAGCCTTCTGTGGATACTGATTTTGTACCAAATCATGATTACAATCACCTGTTTGAAACCACATCACTATTTATTTTTTTACCTCATTTCTGGCCCTAATTTGCCCCATCCCAACTTTTTTTTTTGGAATGTGTGTCAAGCCTGAAAATGCAAGAATGGATGTTTATTAACAAATGAAATGAGGTTGACCAGACAAAACATGAAATATATTGGGTTTGTACTGTCTGCAATGAAATAAAAGTCAAAAGTAAATTTAAGAATCGCTGCATTTTTTTTTGCATTTTCCACAAAGTTCTAACTTTTTTGATTTGAAGTTGTAAAATAAAATGATATGAAATGAACATCTCAAAACACCTCCCCTACCCTGTTCAGATAGCTATGAAAACAGCCCAAAGTAGTTCCGCATAAATACTGAGACATGAAAATAATTAAGCAGAGAACCGGTATGTTTATTTTAGAACAGAACTAATGATGTGTAGCCAGATTATGAAAAAGCTTTGGACCATTCCCAACAGATAAAATTCTATTTTTGTAGTTTAAATAATTTAAGACTCCACATTGTTATTGTGTTACAGAAGGTGGTTTGGGATTCTTTCAGTTGAGTAAAATAAGGCCGCACGTGAGCAATCTGTGGGATGTTATAATAGTGTTTTGTTGTATAATATTAATGACATTAATCTACATAAATATCGCTATTAAAAGAATGGGATAATTGTAAGCCCAACACTATCTGATAAACATGCAAACAAAGAAATATGGACCTTTTCCAGATAAATTCTAGGTTATTTTGTAAGGTTTTGCACCATGTGCAGGTTTAGCTGAATTATAGCATGATGTGCATAAATTGAAGAAGAATGAGTTTTGTTGATGACTGAACTTCATCCTATATTTGGGATTCTAAATAAAATACCCTTTTACCATCATTGCTTAAGGGCATCTAGGGATGAATACTGACTAAATCTTCATCATTACGGGTGGCACGGTGGCACAGTGGTAGCACTGCTCCCTCGCAGTAAGGACACCTGGGTTCGCTTCCCGGGTTTTCATGTTCTCCCTGTGTTTGCGTGGTTTCCTCCCACAGTCCAAAGACATGCAGGTTAGGTGCATTGGTGATCCTAAATTGTCCCTAGTGTGCGCTTGGTGTGTGGGTGTGTGTGTGTGTGTGCCCTGCGGTGGTCTGGCGCCCTGCCCGGGGTTTGTTCCTGCCTTGCGCCCTGTGCTGGCTGGGATTGGCTCCAGCAGACCCCCGTGACCCTGTGTTAGGATATAGCAGGTTGGACACTGACTGACTGACTGTGTTTCTCCATTAAGGGTAAATGGTATGCAAAATAAGTAATAAGCTTCCCTTTGTAATTTAAAATGTTTATAACAACCCTCATATTTGTCTTCTTAAGTATGTTTTTCAATTTTTCTCTTATATTCCCAATCCAATTTATCTAGAAACTTATTACTTTTTGTAGCATGTAAAATTGTCTCCATGCTGGATACTGGTGCTTTCTTTCTCCCTGAGGTCTGGATAACTTAGCCCTGCAGTATCCTCTGTACCTTTGGGAATGTTTAGAAATGGGGCTTGAACGTCATCCCCTGTATTAAAATGAGGACTGTCTGTTGTTGTTGTTTTGGGGTTTTTTTTAATCACACATTTGCACTTCCAGTTCGTGCTTTTCCCTGTCATGTCCATGCAGCACATGCCTGTCAAAAAGTATGAAAAGTCCAGTATGATTTGCTCTTTAAAAGGCAACTACAGTAATTAAAAAAAAGAAAACAGATTAACATTAGGAATGCATCATACACAAGACATTATGATGTACAGTAATCCCTCGCTATATCGCGCTTCGCCTTTCGCGGCTTCACTCCATCGCGGATTTTATATGTAAGCATATTTAAATATATATCGCGGATTTTTCGCTGCTTCGCGGGTTTCTGAGGACAATGGGTCTTTTAATTTCTGGTACATGCTTCCTCAGTTGGTTTGCCCAGTTGATTTCATACAAGGGATGCTATTGGCAGATGGCTGAGAAGCTACCCAACTTACTTTTCTTTCTCTCTCTCTTGCGCTGACTATCTGTGATCCTGACGTAGGGGGTGTGAGCAGGGGGGCTGTTCGCACACCTAGACGATACGGACGCTCGTCTAAAATGCTGAAAGATTATCTTCACGTTGTTACCTTCTGTGTGCAGCTTTTAACTATGCTGCACGGTGCTTCGCATACTTAAAAGCTCAAAGGGCACGTATTGATTTTTTGTCTGTCTCTCTCTCTCTCTCACTCTCACTCTCTCTCTGCTCCTGACGGAGGGGGTGTGAGCTGCCGCCTTCAACAGCTTTGTGCCGCGGTGCTTCGCATACTTACAAGCCAAACAGCCCTATTGATTTTTTTGCTCCTTTGAAGAGGAAGATATGTTTGCATTCTTTTAATTGTGAGACTGAACTATCATCTCTGTCTTGTCATGGAGCACAGTTTAAACTTTTGAAAAAGAGACAAATGTTTGTTTGCAGTGTTTGAATAACGTTCCTGTCTCTCTACAACCTCCCGTGTTTCTGCGCAAATCTGTGACCCAAGCATGACAATATAAAAATAACCATA
This sequence comes from Erpetoichthys calabaricus, assembly GCF_900747795.2. Classification (NCBI taxonomy): domain Eukaryota; kingdom Metazoa; phylum Chordata; class Cladistia; order Polypteriformes; family Polypteridae; genus Erpetoichthys; species Erpetoichthys calabaricus. The sequence goes on from NC_041395.2 coordinate 159,525,942, forward strand.
TAAACATATGGTTTCTACTTCGCGGATTTTCTTATTTCGCGGGTGTCTCTGGAACGCAACCCCCGCGATGGAGGAGGGATTACTGTATTTTGATAGTCATCCACCAGTGAACAAGACCATGCAAAATTTGATAAACCTGTCATGGAAGCCTAAGTTTGTACTCTCTACTTTATGTAAAGAAGCCAGCAATATGATGTTTCTGTTTCAAACGAGTGCAGAAACCTGATCCAAAATAAACAGATACATATGCAGAAAATTCTTTTCAGTTGTTTGCTGGCTTCGTGCTGACCAGCAAATACTTGGCCACGTGGCTGTTAGAAGTGCTACAAGATATGCAGTGTTTCCTTTGTATGTTGTTTCTGTGTCATTGTGGCTTGTCCTTTTTCATCTCAAAGATTTTGATTCTACACTTGAGATGTTGCTGTTTCACTTTAGGCAGTTCATAGCCAAGAGATTTTCATCAGCAGTGATGGTTGTGAGGATCTCTCTTTTTATATAGTGTTTTAAATCTATATGGTTGTTTTTTAAGGTTTTGATGATCTTGGAGGGCATCACAGTTATCTGATGCCAGTAAAGACAGACCAGGTACCATCATCCTATAAATTGATTTGTTTTTACATTAGACATTCATGAACATGCATGTTTCATTCGTATTAAGTGTAACCTTATGACCAGCTCTTACTAGGAATTCCCTGTTTGTGGGGAACAATTAAAAGCCTTGGTCCCCATCATAAATGGGGCACAATGGCTTACCCACACCTCTCAGCACCAGGTTAGACACGTGTTGATCCATTCAGTATTCAGACACTAAAATGCGGACTGATTTCATCCATGTCACTGCCCAGGAAAGTAAGTTACATTATCCCGAAATGATTCGCTCTGCGCTAATATCCTAATGATGAATTGTTCTGAAGGCTGGTGGCATCAAACAAGGAATCAAATATTACTAGCCAATGTTCCATTCAGGGAAACTACAAGCTGGACCTGCTCTATCCAAATACTAGTGACTTTAAATATAAATCTGTGATAAAATCTTAGCAGGTCTCACCTCATCCTACTGTAACCTACAAGTCTGTTATTGACAGTTGCAGCTCTCTGTTATCCAAGCTAGAAGTTTTTATATGTGTTTGTAATGGTTTGGTGGCTGTTTTTAATTTTTCTTTGGTGGTGAGATCAGTGTATAATAAAAATTTTATTCTGTAAGACTGTATTACCTCAAATAATCTGGATTTCTTCTACATCACTGAGACTCAGATTTTAAATGGTGACTCTTCTTGTTTTACTGACATGGTTTCCGGCAGGTTATTCATTTTTAAACTCTCCTCGTCTGACTCGTCGGGGGGGGGGGGGGGGGGGGGGGGGTCATTGCCACTGTTTTTAAAAGTATGTTCTTGTGTCGGAGCCTTACAAGGGGTCAGTTTAGCAGCTTTGAACTTCATCTTGTTGAAGTGTGCAGTTCCCCTTCTCTGCTGTTTGCCGTGGTTTATAGACCTTCTGTAATTAATGATACTTTCATTTCTGAATTCTCTGATCTCCTGGCTGATATCACCCTCTCTCATGACAAAGTATTTATTGTTGGTGATTTCAACATTCACGTTTGTTGTCAATCAAAACCTTTGATCACTATTGAACTCATTTTATTTTATATAGCATATTAATACACCAACTCACTCTCTCGATCACACCCTTGATCTCGTTCTTACTTGTGATATTTTAGTGAATAATATTGATTTATGTGATGTTTCTTTCACTGATCACTTTTTTGTAATGATGGATCTGAATATTACTGTTGATGTCCCGACTAATAGCTGTCCCCCACGCTGCTCGCGCTTTTTAAATTCCTCTATTATATCTGATTTTAAAACCATTTTCTCTAGTCTTTATGTGCATGACCAAAATAATGGTATCGATGATTCTGTCGTAAAATTTAATTCTTCCTGTAAAACAGTTTTAGACTCAATTGCTCACGCCCAAGATACGCAGTAATAAGGGTAGACCTGCTCCCTGGCTAAGTGAAAATACACGATCACTGCGCCGCGCTTGTCGAACTGCTGAACGGCATTGGATAAAAGATGGACTGATTGTCTCTAAACAGATTTTTAGGACTTCTCTTTTCAATTTCCAGGCTGAAGTTAAGAAAACAAAACAAGACTTCTTTGCCGATTTAGTATCCCGTCATTCAAAGAATCCTAGGGTCTTATTTAATTCAATTAATGCGGCCATTCACCCTCACTCTGCGATGGGATTAAATAGCATTATTCATTCATGTGACCAGTTTCTATCATTCTTTGTCAGCATAATTGATATATCTGCCGTGGCATTGTTCAAAGTGAATATAAACTTCCTACTGTTAATCGTAATAATAATAATTAATTCATTACATTTATATAGCACTTTTCTCAGTACTCAAAGTGCTATCCACACAGGGAGGAACCGGGGATCGAACCCACAATCTTCCACAGTCTCCTTACTGCAAAGCAGCAGCACTACCATCATGACATCATGACATTGTCTTAGACTCCTTTGATCTAGTCTCACTTTCACAGCTAAAAAGAACTATTGACACCCTTAAACCAGCTTCCAGCCCCTTCGATATTGTTCCACCACGTCTCTTAGTGGAAGCCTTTGATGTGTTGGGCTCACCCTTATTAGCCATTATAAATGATTCTATTATTTCGGGGGTTGTGCCCTCATTTTTTAAACATACTGCAGTCCGTCCCTGTCTAAAAAAGGCAGAATTAGATCCTGGAGTTTTAGCCAATTTTCGTCCAATTTCCCAACTGCCATTTCTGGCTACAATTCTACAAAGAATTATTTATAATCAATTGGTCGATCACCTTAACTTCAATAATTTATTTGAGATCTACCAATCTGGCTTTAGGCGTTATCATGGTGTTGAAACGGCACTCCTGAAAGTGTTCAACAACATCTCTCTTATTACTGACTCAGGTGATGCGGCAGTCCTTATCCTCCTTGACCTGCCTTTGACACCATTGACCATGAAATATTACTGATGAGGCTTGAACATCTTGTTGGGCTTAAAGGGGCTGCACTTAACTGGTTCACGTCATATTTAACTGGTAGACACTTTTCAGTGACTTTTAATTCCTCTTTTTCATCTACTGCTCCTCTTAAATATGGTGTTCCTCAGGGATCCATTTTGGGTCCTATTTTATTCTCTATATACCTTCACCCTATTGGAGCGATTTTTAGGAAATTTAACATTTCTTTTCACTGCTATGCTGATGATACTCAGGTTTATATTCCTGTCTGCAACTCTGCAACAAATCAACTCCACAACTGTCTGTCTGAACTAAGATCCTGGATGGCTAATAATTTTCTTGATCTGAATCAAAATAAAACGGAGGTGCTTATAGTGGGTCCATCAGCTAAAGCCCAAATTGGTCTTGGACTTCTCGGCTCTTTCTCTGTCTTTTCCAAACCTCAAGTCCACAATCTTGGTGTTACCTTTGATAGTAACCTCTCTTTTGAGAAACAAGTAAATTCTGTAGTGAAGAGTTGCTTTTTCCAACTTCGTCTATTAGGTAAGATCAAGCCTTTTTTATCTTCTAGGGATCTTGAGAAAGCTACTCATGCTTTTATTTTTTTCTCGCCTCGATTACTGCAACTCGCTGTATTCTGGGATTAACAAATCTCTGATACGCAAGTTACAGTTGGTCCAAAATGCTGCAGCTCGCTTTCTGGTTGGGGCAAGAAAGTATGACTCTGTTTCTCCTATTTTAGCTTCTTTACACTGGCTGCCTGTCAGTTTTCGAATTGATTAAAATTAAATTAAATCTTGCTGCTAGTTTTTAAATCTTTACATGGGCTTGCTCCTGCCTATTTATCTGAACTGTGTGTTTTACACCAGCCATCCAGAGTGCTTAGATCCTCTGATCAGTTGTCTCTTGTTGTCCCTCGTACCAAGTGTAAAACTAAGGGGGACAGAGCCTTTGCAGCTGCTGCGCCTCACCTGTGGAACTCTTTACCTCATCATATAAAGGAGTCGTCTACAAATGAACTGTTTAAAACAAGATTAAAGACTCATTTCTATTCACTTGCATTCCGTGACCTTCAGTAATACTGATTGGTTTCCTCTTTGTGATTATATAACATTACTTCTATTTATTATGTATCTCATTTTCTGTTCATATATTTTATTTCTATTTATGTTTTTATGTTAATTGTTTTGTTTTGCTTTTATTCTATTATTGTAAAGCACTTTGGCCACAGCATTACTATGTTGTTTTAAATGTGCTATAAAAATAAATTGACATTGACATTGGTGTGAGAGAATTTCATACATACCTGTGATTCATTTTGGGTTTTTTTTCATTTTGTGCTTTATAATTTAAAGTACAGTAATACTGCATCATTGTCATTCTACATATGAATGAGTATCAAACATTTTTCTGTAAAATAACAAATAAAGCACATTTTTGCTGATATTTAGCAAGGCGAAGGCCTTCACACTCCTTTCCTCTAACCAAGCCAACTGCTATTTATTTGTACCATTTAACTCTTCTAAACTTGTGTCTCCCCCAACCTTAATCAACAACCCCTTCTTGAGCACAGACTTTGAATCATGCTGCAAGTATATGTACAGCAACTCACAGAAAGCAGCTTGTGGATTTAGTTAACACACCACTCTGCTTATATAACATTAGCAATTGTAAGAAAACTGTCACTTTTTTATACGGTAGTTGCTGCTTTAACAAAATGACGGAAGCAACAGTGAATCTTTATACTAATCTGAAATGGTCTTACAGTATGCTGGAAATCTAATGTGTTCCAGGAAAGCTTTAAGCCTTGTATAAGAAGCAGGTTAAGACTGAGGTGAGTCTTTGTCAACTGGATTCATAAATCCATACAGCACCAAAAAGCCTACTATTCTGTTTATTTTTCATAATTCCCTCTCTCCTGATCTGAGATTGAGGTCACATAACAAAGAAAAATGAGTGTACTCTGTCATTTTGAATGATTTCCACTCAGACAATTAACACTCCTCCGCAAAGATACAGAAATGTGTTAGCAACAACTGTGCAGGGAGCAGGATTTAACTTTTAAGTTGTGTTCTCTAGGACATAAATTAAATTACAACCTCATGAAATGTCAATGGTGCCTGGAAGCTCTCATTGTAAAGTTTCACTTCCCTTTTTATGTTTTGACTTCTGTTCATCATGATCAATACTCTTTAAAATTTAGGCAATTAGCCACTTTGCCTAGCAAAGAACAATTTGATGGTTCAAAAAGCACTTCATTGCTTTAACTGGCAACATATATATTCCTCACTTTTACTGCTCAGTGAAACAAATGAACAGGTTGTAGGTTTTGACATCACTTTTAAAGATCACTACATTTTAATTTAATATAGGAGGGGAACATCATTCCAAGGTATTATATACATGCATAGCATAACATTTACACAAACCAAGCAATATCAGATTTCTGCAATTATTTGCTTCATGGGCAGCGCAGTGGGTAGCGCTGCTGCCTCGCAGTTAGGAGACCCAGGTTCGCTTCCCGGGTCACCCCTGCATGGAGTTTGCATGTTCTCCCTGTGTCTGTGTGGGTTTCCTCCGGGTGCTCCGGTTTCCTCCCACAGTCCAAAGACATGCAGGTTAGGTGCATTGGTGATTCTAAATTGTCCCTAATGTGTGCTTGGTGTGTGTGTGCGTGCCCTGTGGTGGGCTGGCGCCCTGCCTGGGGTTTGTTTCCTGCCTTGCGCCCTGTGTTGGCTGGGATTGGCTCCAGCAGACCCCCGTGACCCAGTAGGATATAGCAGGTTGGATAATGGATGGATGGATTTGCTTCATATAGTTTGAATAGAAACCAGCAAAACAAAATCATGGACAAGGTGGAAAGAAACATTTCTATACTCATTTAACTCTTTTTACAAATAAAAAGTTTCAAGGACTTTTCCTTCTTAAGATATCTATAAATATTCACCTTAATAAAAGGATATGTGTCTATGTGTTTGTTGCTACGTCTCTGTCATTCCAACAGATGGCACATCACAAACATTTGTAGCAATAAAATGTATTGCATTTTATTGCACAAATATTAATACTGCTTTTAGAAATCACATTCCAAATGGCTTATAACAGAGACATGAGCATTGCACTTGTCATAACAACAGATGGCACATCACAAACAGTTGTAATAACACATTTAATTACTATAAATGTTTGTGATGCTCCATCTGTTAGAATGACAAATGCAATGCATTTTATTATTACATCCATCCATCCATTGTCCAACCCGCTGAATCCAAACACAGGGTCACGGGGGTCTGCTGGAGCCAATCCCAGCCAACACAGGGCACAAGGCAGGAACCAATCCTGGGCAGGGCGCCAACCCACCGCAGATTTTATTATTACATGCATTACAAAATACTTTCCAACAGACGGTGCACTGTAAACGTTAACACTGTGGTCTACATTGAATACTTAGAATTCAACCTGCCAAAGATGGGTAGCACAGCTAGTTTTTACATAATCCCATATAGAAAGAATTAGAGAATTTCATACTTTTTAACTTTCAGAGGATTTCTTTAATTACAAGAGAGAAAGTGAACTTTTGAACTACCCATGCTTTCATTTTAGTACTTCTGTCAGCCATCTGAAATGCAAAACTAATCCATAAAAGATCTTTAGAGATAATGTATCAACACAAAATAAAAAAACAACATGAACAGGACAAAGCCATTGTCCAGTAAGTATTTGGCTGTAGGAGCACTCTTCTTCAGGACTCTTTATAGTCAGTTAAGGTGCAACATGCCTAGATCAGCTTCACAGTAACAGCAACAGCTAGCACAGCACCAGCACTGGGAACCTATTCACCCTCTAAGAAAAATAAAGAGACCCATTTGCTACCCCAGATTTGTGTATTCTACCTGTCCCGGGGCAGAATAAAATACACATGTTACGTTTGTTTTACAGCACAATAGTTATGCCTTCTCACTATATATTTCCATGAGCGCTTACTATTTTTATATGCTGAGGTAATGGAATTAAAAAGTATTAAAAAAATGATTAAAAAACGATAATGGTTTAATCAGTTTTGCTATGTCCAGTGTTTGCAGTATGTGAACATGTCATAAATTCTTGTATGTCACAAATTATTGCATATTAACTTTTTCAGCACCCCTTTGAAATCAAAATGACAATAAGAACATTGTAAGTTCAGTTTTATACCACAGGGCTGTCTTAATGCATGGGCACGCTGGGCCTGGGGGCCCCATGCTAAGCAATGTATGTTGTGACTTGCTGAGTGGTTATGTAGATAGGGGCCCAAGTGCACTGCTTTGCCCAGGGGCCTATAATGCTGTTGCATGTGGTGAAGAAGTATTGATTTTAATAAATGTGTCTATGAAAATGAACCACAAAAGCACAGAATGCTGAGTCAAACAATGAAACTGCTCAGCAAATTCTCTAGTGTTAAATTAGCACCTAGCAGAGTACACATATCTATGGGACCAATGGTCTCTTACACACAATTTTAAATGTTAACGTTAATAATGTTGATTTAAAACAGGTGATTTTATTGAGTGATTTTACTTTGTAGTATGTGCTGTACATGTTAGTGATTTTCTTTCAGTACTACTTAAAAAAACTTAGACAATCATAATGACTGGCAAGGAGAATGATTTCTATATACAAAGACTATTTATGTCTCTTTGAAAAATAAATAGTGGGAACTTCTGGCAGAGTTCAAAACTTGCACACAGAGTAGTTGATTATTATGCCTGTTTTCCTTCTTAACCATGAATCATCAGGAAACAGAAGAAGCCTAACAGCCTGGTTCCATATGTTGTCTCATTACAAGCAAGAATGCTAAGGGAAGTGTCACGGCAAACATAAGACACAGATATTTGCATGTTTTCCCACATGGCAGAAATATAGGAAAATAATTCAGTGCTAATTAATCTTCTGCTACTTTTATATTCTTGTTTTAGTTTGCTTTTAGCTTGGTACTCTTTAATTTTTTCCACAATGTCTTAAAGCTTCTTTGATATTCATTAATGCACTTTCATTTTTATGGAACACTGGCATAAGACCAAAGTGTCATAAACACTTTTTCTGTGGTGTTGTGTCAGCACTGAGGCCCAAGCCCCACTTAAAGCAGGGGTTCTCAAACTCAGTCCCGGGGACCCTCTGTGGCTGCAGGCTTTTGTTCTAACTAGAATCACAATCAGTGATTAAAACTGATCTAATTTAATTAGCTGGTCTTTTTTCTCTTCTCTTATTCTACATTCAGAAAGGCACAATAGTATGATTTTCACATTTATAAAATATTCAGGAGTATTTCTGTTTTTTCAATCTCTTTAAATGCTTAACTTGTTTTTTTATTATTTTGACTTTTTTTCTGTATAGTTTTCTTTCATTGTATCCTAGTAATGACAATTAAAAAGAAGCACAGCAGATACCTGGGAAAACAACACTGAAAGATGAAAGGCTGCAACTACTTTAGTGTCAGACCCAATAAGTAAATAATGGGATTAAATAACCAGAAAAACTGGAAAAGAATAATGAAAATCTGGATGAAAATATTGTTAAAAAGTAAACAATACATTTCCCATATAACCGCTTAGTACATTTTAATAAAAATTTACCAAACTTAGTTTCGTAATTTCTACATTGACTCCAAAACAGAGAAACTGGGTAATAACAGGGGGATATTTTACGTACGTCGCTTAAATCATCCGAGATCAGGTGCCTGATCTTGGATGAGTTAATGCCGGTGAAACTCATCCGGGCTAAGTCGGCTTTTCAAACGCAGCCGTGTAGTAGATTAGTCTAGCTGGATCTAATCATACGAGATGAATACTGATTGAAAAGCCCATATATATTGAGTCTAGAAAACATGATCAGCAAGTCTTTGATAGGTTGTAACAAAATGACGAAAGAATGGACGCATTTTTTTTTCACACAAGAGAGCAGGACCTTTCATTCGAAGGACATGAAGAATTTCAAGATTTAATATGCACAAGGGGTAACACTGCAAAAGCAGCCCCTACCAGACGGCTGGCAAAAAGTGGCCAACAAATTAAATGCATGTGCATGGTGCTTGCTGAAAGCAGCATTTCATTTCCTATGTGTCAGATTAATTATTATTTAATATGTCATAATTACGGATCAAACGTGAGCACAAGGAGAACATGGGAACAGGTTAAAGTGGAGTACAAGAATATACTTCAAACTGGTAAATATTGGTATATAACTATTTAAAGAATTGTTGACATAAAGAATCATATATAATGTAAAGAACATTAATTTTAAAGCTAATAAGAAGGCAGACGAGCAAAAAACAGGTGGAGGTCCACGCGGTCTAGACCAAGCCCCTGCAGAAGAGTTGGCTAACCAGCAAAATGCCCATCGCCCTGTTTCTGAGGGCATTCCAGGGGGAAGCTCTTACCCAGAACCAGTGGCAGGATGCAGTGGTCACTTCATTTCAGGTAAAGGATGGTCATTGCATATATTCTCACTGTGTGCCATAGGTATGTTCCATATAGCCCTCTTTTTTTGTTGGGTCAGTTGCAGGGAATGTCATATCCCTAGAACCTGTGTCTGACCAACGAGATATTGACAAAGTTCAAATATTTGATGAAGACACTGTGTCTGATTATTCATCAGGAGGAGAGGTACATTTTCCAAATAATGTTTGATCAGACTCCACTCTGATCAGTCTCATGTGCCCCAATCACATTTGGAAATCCTGGGTAATGAGAATGTTAGGCTGATTGAGAGATTCTTCATGGAACTGTGGGTGTTTTAGCTTGTGTATTACCTACCTGCAATGGCATGAAACGCCTCTTTTGTCTGCACACGCAGGTGTCCAGGAAACACAATGAAAACCCGAAGGAAATGTTTCAGAGCCAAACAGACTTTACGAGTTGCATGGCAAACTGCACTTTTCGATAGATGTTCCGCATCGCCTACAGTATATAAAAAAGTACCGCTTGCAAGAAACCTCAAAGCAATGCCTACTGTCTGTGTGGTTGTGAGAGCCCGACTTTGCCGAGTTTGACTTCGAATATACGGAGCTAATAAATTTTTGAGGTACAATGTTCCCCCTCGGCTAAAGCGGTATCTTTCGTACAGAATTTCCTCCGGGAGCAATAAAGGATCTTGCCGATCGCGCAAAACCCTCTCTATATGAAATTCTCTTCGTATAATTTGCGCACCAATATCAATTGGTCGCTCATTCATGAACGGCGAAGCCCTGACTGGATGACTTCCACTCACCGTCACTGATCACGTGTGTAAACTAATCCTTGTTTACGTAGAACAAACCTGCTCCGAGCAGGTTTGAGGATTTGGATGTGTTGCTATGACAACACTTCTAGCAAGAGTTTCGAAAAACCGACAGATCCAGGATCAGGCCAAATCGTCAACAATTACATCCGGCTAAGCGAGTAATCCACGTACGAAAAATACCCCCCAGATCATTTCATTAGGCTAGCAGTCCAATTAAAAACAGAATTTGGTTGAAACAAAAACCTGCAGCCACAGTGGGTCCCCAGGACTGAGATTGAGAACCACTGACCTAAAAAAATCTACCAAACCCTTGGAATCTCAGCAGTGTCTTAATTAACAGCATTTCCTTGACCTTAATTGAGAGCAAATATGAGCACCTTTAATAAACTGAATGATGTTTATTCACAATTAACAAATTGAAAACAAAAAAGCAACACAAATTAATGAATGTAATTATTTCCAGTTATCACACATCTCCTATTAAATCAAGAATAATACAAATTCCTAATTATGCAACCAAAATACGTCAGAAGAAAAACAAAGGTATTAGAATTCACTCAAAAGATTTATAGCACCAATTAAATTTGTTAAAGACTCTGACAGCATTTCTATAATAACAGAAAGAAAACTTCAAAATGAAAAGAGATTTCAGATCAGATAAAGGGAATAATAGGGAAGTATTCTGAGCAGAAAATAAGAACAAAAGAAAAACCAAGGACTTCAGGTTTAAGCAAGACAAAGAACTGGAACAACTCAATTTCTGAAAAGGATGTAAGGTTGAGGCACTGTAGCCCTCTTCATTATCAAAACCCTATTTGCTACTTAACTGCCTAATATGTGATGCAGATTAAACAAGACTAGCAAAAAATGGGCAGAAGGTTTCAACAACATGAAAATGTTCCATAATTGGCAGAGCCCTATTCATACTCCTTGCTGTTGCTTTTCATGCTTGCACTTTCTAATCATTCTTGTATGTATTATAACTTGCTTTGTAAGTTGCCTTGGATAAAGTCATGTGCTAAACAAATAAATAAACAGTACAAAGCAAGTAAGTTTTAGGTAAAAATAGCAAATTTGAAGGCAAAAAGGGAAAAGAAAGGTGGACCCACAAGCAGAGTCCAGGTCAGACCATGATATAATATAATTCTGACTCTGTGCTGAACGAGAAAACCAGCATCACACTTAATGAAAACAAATCTGAAGACAAGGGGCTTTGCAAAATAATGCATTGTTGTGATGAATCAGGGTTTTGACATCCAGGGGGGTATTTTTCGTACGTCGCTTAAATCATCCGAGATCAGGTGCTTCATCTTGGATAAGTTAATGCCGGTTACACTCATCCGGGATAGGTCAGTTTTTCAAACGCAGCCGTGTATTAGATTAGTGTAGCTGGATCTAATCATACGAGATGAATGCGCGCACCCGCGCTGAGTGACAAGCCCATATATATTGAGTCTGAAAAACATGATCAGCAACTCTTTGATAGGCTGTAACAAAATGATGAAAGAACGGGCGCATTTTTTTTTCACACACGCGGCGCAAGACCTTTTATTCGAAGAACATGAAGAATTTCAAGATTTAATATGCACAAGGGGTAACACTGCAAAAGCAGCCCAGACCAGAAAAGACGGCTGGCAAAAAGTGGCTGACAAATTAAACGCTAAGTATGTGTATAACTATGTGTCAGATTAATTATTATTTAATATGCCATAATTCAAGATCAAACGTGAGCACAAGGAGAACATGGGAACAGGTTAAAGTGAAGTACAAGAATATACTTCAAACTGGTACATATTGGTATATAACTATTTAAAGAATTGTTGACATAAATAATCATATGTAGTATAAAAACATTAATTTTAAAGCTAATAAGAAGGCAGACAAGCAAAAAACAGGTGGAGGTCCACGCAGTCCAGACCTAACCCCTGCAGAAGAGTTGGCTCTCCAGCAAAATGCCCATTACCTGGGCAATTCTACAGTTTGTAGACAGTTGTCATAAGTTTATATAGACATTTTTTTCTTTCATATTGTGACCTCACTCATTCTCGCAACAATCATACACTTGGGTAAGCAAGACGGAAAAGTGGCTCACATTAAAAAAAAAAATCAAACAAAAGATTAAATTTAATTTTTAAGTAACAAAATCTAATAGTTTGTTTGGAATGGTTTACTCAAGAAGGTAATAATAAACGTAAAACAAAGGCAATGCATATATTGGAAAAGAAAGTGAAAAAACCACTAAGAAGTTAAGCTGATTCTCTGCAGTGCAGATTTGCATGCTTTCGCATTTATTAGAGTTGGCCACCTAAAACCTCATAAACCTAAGAGACATTTAGAAACAATTATCCCCAACACACAAAAAAATAAATTATGTCGTCATAAGGTCAGCGACGTATGTTGTCCAAGGGAAATCATAACTAAAGAATGAAAAGCCTGACACAGCTGGTGACGGCCTTGTTTTGTCCACCTGCTATTGTAATGAGTAAATTCATGCAGATCAATAAATTTACTCACCAGCTTAAAAAAATCCCTCTCTTTGTGAAATGGTTGTGATTTGCTTTGACATGGCACAAAACTTTAAAATTCAGTTGATTGAATGAGTCTAGAGAGAAAATATGTACTCCATTTTATTTAATCTACTGATGTAAGTGGGTCTGTTCAGCCATTTGTATTTGTAAATACTGCTTTGATGAATTTTATTTCACATAGTTGTTAAAGGGCGGCACGGTGGCGCAGTGGTAGCACTGCTGCCTCGCAGTTAGGAGACCCGGGTTCGCTTCCCGGGTCCTCCCTGTGTGGAGTTTGCATGTTCTCCCCGTGTCTGCATGGGTTTCCTCCCACAGTCCAAAGACATACAGGTTAGGTGCATTGGTGATCCTAAATTGTTCTTGGTGTGTGTGTGTGCCCTGCCTGGGGTTTGTTTCCTGCCCTGTGTTGGCTGGGATTGGCTCCAGCAGACCCCTATGACCCTGTAGTTAGGATATAGCGGGTTGGATAATGGATGGATGGATAGTTGTTAAAAGAAATAATGTTTAATTTGGTGGGATCATCAATTCCTAAAATAAGTCATAGGGTATTCATTTGTCCTCTATGGTAAACTGTCATGTTCTTCTTCCTTTGAGAGTCTTGCAATTGTGTGACTATATGTAGTTTGCAAAGTGGAATATGTTTTTTGTTGTTTAGGTTTAGTTTCAGCAATCTCTGTGTTTTGCTTGATTTTTTTCCCATTCCATGATGTCATTTTTTGGTTTATTCCAGCCCTGATGGGAGGAAGTATGTGGGTGCGTGGGGGGCATGATCCATATCTTCCAATAGCATGCATAAGAAAATAAGAAGCAAATTTTGAGGAATTTTTCTGTCCTTTTAGTCATGATAATCCTCCGTTGTTTCAAGATTTTTGATGGAAGCCCATTTCTGTTACACTAATGCTAGCAACTTTACTTAGTATAATTTGAATTGATTGGCGGTTCAGAAATGAGAAAGTAGTCCACAATGTTGGTTTTCCAGGCTTGTATTTGCTTCTTGATGTGTCAGGTTATAGGAAACTTGTTACTGCACAGTAGTCTATAAATATTTTTATTAGTTTAATGGTTTTTATATTTTATTACATTAAGGGTTATAGTGGCCATACCCATGATTGACACTATAGACCCATCATTTCACTGACAAAGACTGTACACTTTTCAGATTATGTCTGATCTGCCGAGTGACTACCAATTCTGGTTGACCTCAATTAGCCCTTTTCAGCTCTCATTGGTAGAAATATGGGTCCTTGTGATTTACCATTACTTTTCCCCGAAACAGATGCTCTGGACTGCTCCACAACATTATGCTAGATAGTTTGCTTGCTCATTACAGCAGGTATTGGTATGCATCACTCAATTTTAAGGTTTACCCCAAGATGTCATTCTTATTTGGGCAGAACCATACTGTATCACTCAGTGTAATGGTGACATTTGAGCTGTATAAAGTCCTCAACCAAATTTAATTACCAGATTTTGCCATGTTCTCTGCTTCTTGCACTTGATTGATCAGGACAATCTGATTATCTGATTTTGGTTCTGTTTTTCTTGGATTATTGTGTTATCATTGAGTACATCAAGCAAATGGGCTTGAAATCTGCCACTGTACAACCATGCTGATACACTGGGCTCAACAATCAGTCCTCTAGGTATGGCTTCAAATCCTTAATAAAAGAAGTGCTATACTTATGCAAAAGGGAAAAGACTGGTAATTATTTGATTTCATGTTACAGCAGGCCTTTCCCTCTGATAGAATGTGATCTTAAATAATACAATAATGGATTCTAGCTATAGTATAAGTTGTCAATTATTTGAAAAGTCAAACATACATATCAGCTTCCATCAGTTTATGTCCACTTTTGAATCAGTAAGTCTTGATTTGGTAGTCACCTTTCATACTATATGCATGCCCTCCATTGGATGGTAAAGTTATAACAGGTAGTGATATTATGTTTTGTAGCTTGGCAGGCAGTCAAGTGACTAACGTACTTTGAACAATGATGCATTGGTCATTTGTAATGAACACTCATCACTTCTTGGAAACATTCTCATCGTAAGGTGGTGTCAGAGGTCTAAACCTTAGCAGTTTCTTCTTTGCGGTCATTTTTGCACAAGCACAAAATAGCAATAAGAAAACAAAAGACAGCAACATTTTTCCAGTAGTAGATGCTATGAACGTAACTGATGATGCATACAGGAACGAGACATTTTATAGAGCTCAGTGGGAAAATTACAAAGTTGCAAAATGGCCCAATAAAATGAGGAAAAAATGCATTATTACAAGACTCCCAGCCATGTGAAAGCAATGTCGCATGTTTTAAAAGCACCTAAACAGGAAAACAGAATAAATATTAGACTCTCAACAGAATAAATTAGATCCAATGCACAATGTGACAAAAGAAGTTTCTTATTATCACAAGGTATGTACAGTGCATTTAATTGATGATAATATTATGTTCCTAAACTTCACAAAATGGTATGCACACACTACTGATCTGGCTCACACTCCTGATTCTTTCTTTCTTGACCTTAAATGATTGCGCCTTGACTTGCAAAGGAGATTTAGCCAATCTTCTCATCGACCACTCAGGGGCCGCTCACACACCTACACCCACAGAAGCATGAGTGCACTGTTTTTATTCTTAATACTCCTCATGCCATGTACCAGTACCATGCTGTACTACTACAGTTCACATAAAATTTTAAATGGACTGCATTCATAACACCAGGCCCTTTAAACAAGGAAAAGATGATTGCTGTGACATCACATGTCAGTGTATGTGCATCACATACATTGTGTGTCTATGTGTACTTTCCTTTCAATGTTTACAGTGAACATTACAACAAAACACACACACCTAAGCACTGGTGATGACCAGATGTATAATTAATAAAAACAACAGACAACCACAAGTTAGAAAACTAGTAAGAAAAAATTTAAACATTAAAATCTATGCCAAAATGGGACAGGCTGATGCTTTATGTCCAGTTCCCAAGGAAATCACAATCCACCACTATTGGGTGGAAAATGTGACTGTAGTACTATCTGCTGAATGTATGTTGCACAAGAAGAAGGAAGTTCACCCTGTATCTATCCAGAGCTTTCACATCTGCTTTAACAGACTACATGGCCACAAAAATGTCTTTCTGGCTAATAGAACTATTTAAAAGGAACTCGTAAACATTGATCATGTTAAAGGCATTAGATATATATAAGTATAGTACTGATGAAAGTGACTTTATACAAAAAGTAATGAGAACTGGCCACTACCTTGCAATAAATGTGCTTGTTGCTCTGTTACTATCTGGCATTTATCCAACATATGGTCATTCTTTCACATTGATGGGGGCCAATTTATAGGGGACATCTGGGGACAGTGTTTGTGTGTGCACAGAGAGTCACATATGTTTTTCCTTTCCGCAGTCAGGAAGTCACAAACCCTGAAAAAGACCTGGGACCCTAGAAAAGCTCCAGATACCTTCTCATTTGTTCTGCCCATCTAGCTATAAACTACCTATTTCAGCAACCAGTTTCGTTTGCCCTGGTACCTATGCCTATTCTTGTTAATTGTCAATATTAGGATGCAATTATAGAAGCAAAGATAAAAGATGAATCCTTTGGAAAATTACAAAAAACAAAATTAAGAACTTAAAATGACTGCAAAAATATGAACATTTCTAAATTTCTTATCAATGTAAATCTCACATTACCAGGTCAGGTCAGGTCAGATTGGGAAGCATGCACTGGTACAGCACATTGCCATACACGCCACACAATAAAACAGCTCAGGATCCTGGTTGGCAACACCCTAGGTAGTCACCTCGTCCAGTCCCACTACCTGGCCTCATTTGGGACTCTGTGAGCATCCACTCCTTTAACACAAAGTCACACCAGTGGTACCCAAGGATTCTCTGACAAGACAAAGTATTGAAGAAGTCCAGTCTTCATCTCGATTCACAGGATAGCGTCCATGTCTTGCAACAATATAGCAAAACAGGAGGCACCAGGACTCTAAAGACTTTGTCCTCCACACACCCCTTTCCAGCAACCTCATGACCCCCCATTCTCTCCCAAACCATCTACTAAATTCATAAGAAGAGTCACCAGAGACATGAATGTCCCTACCAAGGTAAGTAAACCTCTCAATGAAGTTGACTTTCTCTCTGCAGACAGACACACAGCTGATAGCTGTGCCTAAGAGGTCATTAAAGGCCTGGAGCTTGGTTTTTTATCCAGGACATTCACAAGCCCAGACACTTAGACTCCTTGTTCAGTCTCTCAAGAGCCCCAATCAGAACCTCCATTGCCTCGGCGAAGATCACAGTATCATCAGCAAAGTCAAGATCAGTGAATTTTTCTTCTCCAACAGATGCCCCACAGCACACAAACCTGCCCAACACCCAGTCTATGCAAGCATTGAACAGAGTAGAAACAAGAACACACCCCTGACAAACCCCAGAATCAACTTGGAAAAACAAAGAGGTTCTGCCTCCACTGTGCACAGCACTCGCACTAACTGTACCATTGTACAGGCTGGCCATGATATCCATCAACTTTGGGGGGAATCCTTCAAATTCTCAGGATGTCCAACAGGGCAGCTTGATTAACTGAGTTAAATGCTTTATGAAAATCAACAAACTCTACCGATATTCACGTTTGCGCTCCATGAGAAACATCAGTGCCAGGATGCAGTTGATGGTAGACTTCTTAGGTGTAAACCCAGACTACTCTGGTCACTGGTAGGTGAGCAAGTGATAACGGATCCTATTGAGGATAACCCTAACAAGGACCTTACCCAGCACTGAGAGCAGTGTTATCCCCCCCGTAGTTCCCGCAATGCAGGCGATCATTCTTCCCTTTCCTGATAGGGATGACAAGTTCTGGTTTCCAGTCAGTTGGGATGACACCTGTCTCCAGCAATCTGCAGCCACTAACCTTTTGCAAAGTCAAGGAACATGGAGCTACTTTCACCACGGTTGCTAGACCCATGGGGAGCAACACAATCCTCATCGCCACCTCTGTCAGTGCCAGTGGTCACACTGAAGTCACCAATGACCAGAGAAGTGTCACCTCGTGGGCACCCATCAACCATCGAGTGAAGCTACGAACAAAATGTCTCCTCACCAAGACATCACTCACTGCGTTCGAAGCATACACTGAGACAACAGACAAGGCACCTAGAGAGTGCCTTAATCTGAGTATAATACACTTGTTGAAAGTAGCGACATTGGACACAATCTGAAGGAGCAGATCTGACATAGCAACAGCTACTCCCTGAGTATTACATCCATCAAAGTGACCAGACCAATAAAAGGTGTACCCACTTACAGAAATCTGGCTGGTCCCAGGTCTGTGCACCTCAGAAAGTGCTGCCACTAAAATGCAGAGTTTACAAAGCTCCTCCAACAGCAGAGGAAGATGATCATCATGCCGCAGAGACAAGACATTCCACGTGCCTACCTTGATGGGCCACCTCAAATTGTGATCTGGGTGCTGCCGTGCAGCTGGCAATGCCTCAGCACCACACCAGCTCCAGTCCCCAACAGGCCTGACTCTATTGGCTCCCTGACGGTTTTGACTGTTCCCTGTCTCATTCATAATGTGAGCAGCCTTCCTGCAGGCAGCTACAGCAGAGCTACTCCCTTGGAGAGCAGAAAGGAGTTCTGTCTGCCTTTTCAGAGTTGCATGAAGTTTTTTACAGTGGCTGGAGTGCCAATCCTGCCACCAACCTCCAAGAGTTCCCTGCAAGTTGGACGACCTCTTGCAGGTCCGGATGCAGTTTTTAACGTTATACCCATGACATGCACAATACTGCTCTAAGGAAAAAACTCAGCTAAGTAAACAATGAGATCAACTATAGGTATGATTATGAAGCTGGTTGGAGCAAAAACCTGTATAAACAGGAATCCACCAGGACTGGGATTAAATCCCACTGATCAAGTCTAATAGTTTATTTATTAAGCATTTTCTGTGATAATGTCCAATAAAGGACATTCTATAGAAGGAATTATTATTGCTTAATTCTTTCACTTTTTCCTATAGATACATTATGATGATTCACCTTGACATTTTACTGCATTTGTGTTTGCCAGAGGAAAATGTTAGAAATGTTTTGATGTCATTGGCTGTGTATACCAGTAAACCATGCACATTGTTCAAATGGATATAAAATTCGCTCCAGTGAATTTTAAATCAAAGCAAACAGTAGCTTCAATATTCTCAAGACATAAACAAAAAGGCTGAAAAGCTACTCTTGTCATTTAAAACACAAAAAGGTTAGGATGGTGCGTGTTTTTTTTTAAAGGCACCAAACCTTCAACAATGAATACATATTAAACAGCTTGCTCAGTGACTCAGGCTCCTATTACATCCTTAGAGTGAACCCAACTGCATGGATGTCAAATGAAAGATTTCACAGTATGATAGAATATGCTTTCAATCAACATAGGGTTTTAATATCAAACAAAAGAGATTAAAATTAATGTTGGGAATGGGAATAGCAGTTAACAGATTTGACATAATAGTCTGAGGAGCAAAAGCTATTAGGCAAAAATGAGTGAGGACTTTAGAATTAAAATTGACTAAGAAAGAACTAAACACCGTTGTGCTTATTGGCATCTCATACTCACCAGATGTTGTGAGCTGCTACCTTGTATCATTAAAGGAAAAAAAATTAATATCTTTAAACTTGCAACTGTCTCTAACTCCAGTCTCCAGTAGCTCAATTGGTAATTGGTTAGTGAGCCACACCATCTGGGTCCGAATCCCTGCAGTTTTCCAGCTGTCTGCAAATAGAATTTTCATTGGTTTACACAGAATTAGACTGGGAGTCCTTCTTGGTAAAGAAAAGGCAAGCAGAAATGACAACTTCCACATTGGCCAACAAACACTCAGCACCTCCTAAAGATTTCAAGACATCCAGCAGAGAAGATGATTCTCAAATGTTGGAGAACAAGGTTATCTGTCATCATCATCATCATGTTTTTATCATCAAAACAGAATGCAGGGGAGGAAAAAGGAAAAAGAGAAAAGAACATGAATACAAGTAATTATAAAAATAAATCTTAATTTTAAAGCCATTGAATCTTTAGCAAAAACAAGGACTTATATATAAAGCAAAAATATAACACTAATATCCCACTTATTCTGTCCTTATTTTGCACTGCAGTCACCCTTTCTTAGTACTGTGAAATTTATAAAATTATTAATAGTAAGATAAAACAGAACACATAGAAACAGAAAAAATAATGGAATAAAAACCATTATAAGGCACTGATTAATATTGTGATATTATCCCAATATTAGGTAGCCGTGAGAGAGATAAAGTGGGATTGGAGTAAGAGAGAATGACTCATGGTGATGAATACTGTAGCAGATTTAAGGGACTGGTAATAAGAGGCCTTATATTCCTAAACACGTTCTTTTATTTTTGGCAGGTTGACCCTTAAAATCTTACAGAAAAATACCAGAACTGTAAATTTCTTGGTACCTCAGTGAGGCTTTGAAACAGTTCACTAAGACACCTATAAGAATAGTCTTCTGAAAAACAGAAATGAAATTTCAGATTTCAAAGGCAGGATCATCCTGTATGTTAGCACCAAATTCCTACTCTAGTAAGAACAAGTTTACTACAATCATATTCTGAGACTTAAGGAACTCTAAGAGGATGAGATCGATGTTAGCACTGGTCAATGGAAAACTGCCTATGTATTTCTTGAGACTATAAAAAGAACATCTTGAGACATAGAGCATAAAATAATGCAGAATTAAGACTCATATTGTCTAGTCTAGCAAACAGGTTTTGTTTTCTAAGATGTAACTGAACAACCTAAATATGTTTAACAAAGACTGGCCTCTTTTCTCAAAAACTCTCTAGCATAGACTAGTTAATAATGAAACACCAATCTAATCTTTATGGTTTTCAAGCTGGTATTGCTAGCCTTACCTCAATGATTTGATGTTCTGGATCCCTTATACTGCCTCTGAATAAAAATCTCTCCATTTTAAGTTTCTTTTCAGGCTTTTCATTATTGTATGGTTATTTTGAAACTTGCTAAAGCCACTACAGCCCCATAAAATTCTCCACTGTTTAATGCTGACTTCTGTGCTGAAGGGCTCTATCATATTACTGAATATGGATCACAGCACCAGTGTAACATAACACATTTCTTATTTTTATTTGTTCAAAAACTAGTTGCACCCATCTCTCTGGACACTCTGCTCCCACACTCTCCAAAATGGCCTCTTGCATCTCTGTGAAACTAAAAAACTAACGAGCCACTCTCTGCCTTGGGAGATAAAAGCTGACAATCTCCTCTCTTTGACTGGAAAGCTAAGGTAACAGTCTGCCAAGCCAAGCACTATGCCACTGAGCTGAGAAGACTGAGAAGCACCTATTACTTCAATAAGAGAACTTCAACATCTAAAACATTATACCAAAAAGAATAGTGCTTTTCCCTAAGTAGCTGCAGGTGACAAAGCCAACGGCCTAACTGAAGAAAGCACTGCACACCACAGACAAAGGACCACATCACAAAGAAAAAGCGTGCACTTCAACACAAGCTGGATCCATTACTTAAACCCAGAGCAACAACAGCAACAACTCCGCACAACATTGGACATCATCTTTAAAGACCTGAAACTGTAAAAATATTTATCTGTGCCAAGATAAATTGCAACTCTAAATAACCAGTAAACAGCCAGCCCCTTCTATGATATACAGTATGTGTGTCTGTTTAGTTTGTCTGCATTCTGTCTTATATGGCCATATAAATGCAGTTATCATTCTTTCATAGTCCTTGTGTTTATCAATTAATTATATTAGTCTGTTTCTTAAAAACGAGTGTGCTTCACCTGCCTTGACATAAGTTTAAAGTCCAGAGACCATCTCCTATAACAGAGAAGGGTAACATAAATAAAGTAATATCTTCTTATATAATACCCTACCGTGGCTGTTCATTTGTCTGTCCAGGATTTTAAATCACCTGTAGCTCTCAAACCATTTGAACTATTGACCTGAAATTTGGTACACATATACTACGTGACGTCTACTATCCGCTTTTGTGGTGATGATTGGCCTCCAAGGTTATTCCTCTTTTTATTTTATTTTATAGTAGAATCAACTCTTGGCAGCATCCAGCAAGGCGGCCCTGCGACACATGTGTATGGGTGCCATTCTCATCCCTACCACCTTCACCGTCACTTCCCCTACCTCTTCATATCTTAATCATTCTTGAGGCAGATTGAAGACTTAAGTGCCAGCTTAAGTGAAAAATTAAGGAAAACGTACTAAGTAATTTCAACACAAACACTGACTTAATCATTTTTAACGCGAAAAGATGCTGACGAAAGCAGTGAAGAAGTGGGCTGCTAGGGTGGAGAAAAGAAGAGCTGCTCTGGAAGCAGGAAGTGCATCAACCTCTGAACAAATGAATGCTAACCGTACAGAGAAAGAGTATGAAAACTATGAATGGTCCGGTAAAGTGTATTCACTGCACGTTATCGTGCAGTGTGCTGTTACTGGTCAGAATATATTTGCTGAAGGAAAAACTGATTTAATTAATTAACCAAGCTAAATCTCTTCATACATTTCTACAACGCTCAGACCCCTCAAGCCCAATCACATTTAACTGATGCACCAGATGCTTTTCTATCCATCCATCCATCCTCTTCCGCTTATCCGAGGTGGGGTGGCGGGGGCAGCAGCTTGAGCAGAGATACCCAGACTTCCCTCTCCCCAGCCACTTCTTCTAGCTCTTCCGGGAGAATCCCGAGGCGTTCCCATGCCAGCCGGGAGACATAGTCCCTCCAGCGTGTCCTGGGTCTTCCCCTGGGCCTCCGCCCGGTTGGACGTGCCCGGAACACCTCACCAGGGAGGCATCCAGGAGGCATCCTGATCAGATGCCCAAGCCACCTCATCTGACTCCTCTCGATGCGGAGGAGCAGCGTCTCTACACTGAGCCCCTCCCGGATGACTTTCCTATGAGCCATTAATTCCTCTCCCTTTCACAATTGTTAGATAAGTTGTGTAGCATCATCTGTGTTGTTTTTTGGCAGTTCCCGTTAGGAAGTGTTTTCCGTAAAATGCTCATGTCCTTGAGATTCTTTCAACCAGAATCTTGAAGCAGATGGCTCTTGAAAGGTGTCTGAGCAGGAGGTCAAAAGCTAACAAAACAAATCAAACTGACATCATAGGATGATTTGCTTTATGTGTATTTACAAGAAGAGCAATCAAACCATTTTACACCCGTACTTCTTGTCCTTGTGGGTGTTTTGTTTCCCACATAAAGGTATACAGCTCGATAAAGGCACTAACACCCAGACATTATGAATTCATGCATAATAACAAGAGGCTTGTGTTGGAAGCATTTACCATAACCTATAACTTCAGAAATAGGCACTTAAAAAGGTAACAAAGAACATCTTAACAGTGTGGGGCTTACATGAATACCAATTCCTGGAAAAAGGTAATGAATGGGCATTTACATTATTTGCATTACCAAATACAAACATGAGGCCAGAGCTGTTCACAGTTAATGTCACAAATAATGATCAAAATGTATGCAAACATCATTTTTACAAAGTAGCCATAAATTGAACTATATGAAAGAAAAATGACTTTATTACTGTAAAGATATAGTTATTTCATGTTATGTGCATAAGACAAGTGAAATACTACATGAAGCACTCATGTGTGTGCAAATGTGCTCAACCTTGCTCATTCTATTAAACTAGCTAGCTGCATTTTATTTGGTACCCTTCTAATCAGGGCAGCACTGTTGTGCAGTGAGTAGCACTTCTGCCTATAGGCTCCAGAGTCTCAGTCTTGTCACTCTCGGGGATGGGTTGTCAGGTGTTTTCCCTGTAGATTCACTAGTGACCATAATCTGACCTTCTATTAATGAAAGTGTGTATGTACTACCATAGTCTTGCATTCCTCCCAATACTGAGTGCAACTATTCATTGCACTCAGTCTTTACTTAATCTACAAATTTTAAATATAAACAATATCCTAATCTACAAATGTTAAAAGTAGACCTAATTTCTTTTTGTATGAAGCCTCATAAAATGTTCATATGACATTGGCCCTTTTTTTCAGCAGGTCTTTAAAGTATAGGTTAGGAAAAGGTACAGTTCAGAGACTATCCACACATTACTAGGCACAAGGCAGGAACCAGCCCACGGACAGGACTCCAATTCATCAAAGGTACAATTGCCATCACCCACGGTCGCTTATACTTATGCAGACCCAGTGAGAACAAGCAGACTCCACACAAACAGTGCCCAATCCTGGATTTGTATCTAGCACTGTGGAGCTGTAATATATTGTTGATCATTGAGACTCCACGCCACCCCAGTTAAGGAAACCTTCATAATTCTATTTACAGATTTCACAGGAATAAGTGCACTTAGACTTCATTCCCGGGAAGTCCAGGCTTAGAACAGATGTTAAACATTCTCATAGTTAAATGATTAAATCCTTTTTTTCCAGTAACTGGTCTAGTTAGGTCTTTGCAAAGAGGATTTTAATTCATGTAAGTGAACCCCCTGTGTTTCTGCAGTAAGCAGGGCTCACAAGGCCGTCACTAGCAGGAAACAGCTACTTTAATGTTTGTTGTAATGTAGATGAGGGCTTGTTTAGTGCCTGAGAAAACAAGGCATCATTACGTCTAATAAGTTTACATGAGTCACTATTGAGCTCAAAACAAGAAGGAGGTACAGTACAGTTTGGCTCATTGGAGGAAAAGCACGGGAACAGCACATCCAATTCTTTAACACTCTCATGGATGTTAATTAAAAATAAGGTAGGTCAGCCAACATATATTGGCACATTTCCAGAGCATACACTGGATGTAAATTGTTGTATATGAAGAAGTTTGCAGAGTGATGATTAGCGCTGCTACCTCATACCTCACAGCTAAGTCAAAAATAAGGTGCATGTGTCTCCAGTTTCCTTCTATATCCCTAAATTGGTTGCAAAACTAGCCCATTCAGGATGTATGTGTTAATGAGGCCTGTGATGTTCTGTCCTGGGTTATGCATTGTGTCTGATGCTACCAGGAAAGGCTCCATCTCCTCATGGCTTAATTTCAGAATAAGTGTGTTCACAAAAGAATGCATTGTGTTAATTTTTACCATTAATAACAATTTACGCAAAAAAATATTAATCTGCCTTCTTTGAGACATACACAGATAGCAAGAAAGAAAGAAAGAAAGAAAGAAAGAAAGAAAAGAAAGAAGTTGGCTGCTGTCATCTAAGCAGAATCATCTAAGCAGTATAATATTAATAATTTAATAATAATGATGCTGCTAGAAAAGATTCTGGCTTGAACTGGATTAAGTGGATACTGGAAAAAGAATGAGTGGTGTTAAAAGTTTAGCAAGACTTAATATGCCATACAAATAACACAGCAATCTTGCTCAGGGTCATAAGGAGCTGCAGCCTATCCCAGTAGCACCACACAGAAGATGGCAACCAATATGTACGAGGTACATTATTATCATGGGACCTAATCACATATACACCCACACCCAAGCTGACAGAGGCCAAAAAGGAATTGTCAAACATCTTAACATGCACATCCTTGGGAGGCAGAAGGAAAACAAAAACCTATGGAGAAAAAGCTCTGGCAAACATAAGACAATGTTGCAAATTCACGATTCAAAGCCAGGACTGCAGAAGTATGAGGCAGCAGTTGTAACCGCTGCACCATGTCGGCCTAGTACTGCTTTCTTTTATTCTTCCTAAGAGTAGAGGGCCTTACCCACAATTATTCATTTATATTACTCTGTTACCATTGTTTGTTGCCAGTTACAAATGTTTATTAATGGTACAGCTGACATGTATGCCTTGACAATTTCATTTAGCTTATGATCATGGCAATAAAGCATAGCTGAATGAATTAATACAATATTTACAACCAAGAGGCATTTGGCAGATCCCCATGAGAATAAAGGCTTTGCATTCTTCATAGCTCCAATTGTGTAGCGTACACCACCTGACAGCTCAACTGATAACATTAATCTGTAGGGCGAATGATCTGCCCTGATTTGCTTATGCTGCCTGTGGAAATGATTATATCTGTCATAATCGTTTCTCATTTTGTTCAAGCTTCATGTATTTCACTAAATCTTAGCAAGGTTACATCATATCACTCTAAGAGTAGAGTAAAGCATAGTTTGGAGTACTTTATTGCAATAAAAGGGAAGATTAAAAAAGGACGAAGATGTTGTAGTTGTTGGCTGAAATGCAGACCACCTCCTCTTAATTTGTTTACTAAATTTTTTTTTATTTCATTCATACTTTACATACTTTATTGGTGTTTTCACCAGTAAATGGATGTGTTTTCTTCTGTGATTTGTGCATACTTTGACTGTGGCAGTTACGCCACTGAATGAAAAATGTGCTACCTCTGTGCCATTAACATTTTTCTGGCATAGTTATGACATACATACAAGTAACATACATGAGGACAGTCCCATAAACAGTAAAGAAAAGATACTGAAGGAAATGACAATTACAAAACTAACTTTACTGCCTGAAAGACACAAGACTTGCTTTCAGAAAGCAACATAATAAAGGATACAATGTCCAGAGCAGGAATGAACTTATCTGCCCATGAGGCTTCTTCACTATCTTCATTTAAATCTACAGTGAATGTCAACTGTCCTCTGTCTTCATTGCACTCAAAAATTAACAGCTTCCTTGTTAACCAAAGGTTCTTGACATTTTGTTCTCTGCTGTTCGTACTCTTGTCATATTAAAACAGTTGACTTTTCTGCAAAGCAAGCATTCATTATATACTTTTGAAACATTTAAAACAATGTCTTACTGTTCACACACAGAAAAGTGTTACATGATTTCATATGTAGCAAAACATTCAGCTTCTAGCCTTCTTATCTAGTTTGACATAATAAAACGAAACACAGATACATCATATAACCTTTTCAAGCCCAGTTAATCTAAATTAGGGTCAACACAGGCTAGAACATATCCTGACTGTGTATCACACACAAGGAAGGAGAAAATCCTAGACAGGGTGCCAATCCATTACAGTGTCCTTCCAAAAACAAACCCACACTCACACAGGGTAAATTTACAATCATCAGTTAACCTAAAAGGCACATATTCATTATATGGAGTGATAATAGATGCACATGGAAGAAAGCCCATGTAGACAGGATGAGAATGTGCAAAGTCGACACAGACAATGACAGTGCTCAAGCTTTGAACCCATGATGCTGGATTTATGAGGAAGCAGTAAAAATTTTTACACCACTATGGCAAACAAGGACCACTTAAATCTCAAAATGTAAAGAGAAAACTGGAAACAACACTTTGACATGTAGCTCAGCATCAACATGCATTTACTCTGTAGGGCAAACAGGTGTAGCCACTGGTAAGTAGAGAATCAATTATGAAATAATGCTTGGTTATAATAATAGTAAACTGTGTGGTCAGGCATTCTCAGGTAATATAAAGTTACATGCTTGCTTTAACATGAAAATAATATAAAATGATGACAAATTCATCTTACAGTCTTCCATTAATCTAAAGTGTGGCAACAAGGACCATACTGCAAAACTAGAAATATAATTGAACATGTCTGATTTCTACACAAGTTTAGAATTATAATGTTAATTTTGTAAATCTTTACTCCTCTTCACTATGTTGATCATGTCAGTGTTAGCATATCAGTGTTATCATAGGAATAAGGGCATGTAGCATGAGTATGTAGCTGCAGGCACCTAAAACTGGCAAACAGATGAAAACTATGTATTTGTTCTAAGATGTTAAATGAAACAAAAGAGATTAGAGAAAATGCTCATTTTGCTTAAAGCTGCTGCCTGAAGGATCCAGCATTAAGGGTTTGAATCTTGTATCTGGACATTGTCCATGTGGGATTTGCATGTTCTTCCTAAGGCTATTTGGATTTTCCTAAGAATACTCTAGCTTTCCTCCCATATGTCCAAAAAGAAACACAGATTAGGTTAGCTGGCTCTGTTTGAGTGTAGGTGAGTGGGTCATACAAAGTACTAGCTAACAGTAAAGCTTCCAGCATCTAGTGACCCAGAATTACATTAAGCAGGTTTGAGAAAATTATGCTTATGTTTCTATGTTTGAGACAACATGCGATATAAAAGGTACTCTATAAAAAATGATTTATTGCCTATGCTTGCTTTAAAGGATTCCGTTAATAAATGGACTTTTTGTCTGTTAATGTTCCATTATGTTTGTTGTTACATAAATAAATTTCATAGGCTCCTGTGCCTTCTAGCTGATCACATGCTAATTTGTCTAAAGCAATTAATACACGTGCACCTCACTAAACTCAGGGTGATTAAACTGAAGCCACAAACTTGCACAGGTCTAGCTGATATATTCATATTAGACATTTATACAGTGATTGCGTCTCTTGTTTGGGTATACCTATCTTCAAAATATTGAAATGAGACTCCTAAAACTAATTCTTTCATTCATTGACATTTCATGTTTTCATAACAGAGTCATAAGATTGCAGAGAATTGGGCACAGGGCGGGTAATAACTTTGTAGACAATGTTAGTCCATCTCCAGGATCATTCATACATGTATCGTAGAAGGAACTATCACGGAGGTGCTTAGTGATTTGGAAATAGTCGAGGGAAAAGTGCTGTTTGTATTAGCACTAGTACGTTTTCATTTAAAACTGCAGACATTTGTCTTACTTTCGCCAGTTCTAAAGACTGTTATTTTCAACTGTAATCAGTGCATTAAAGTGACATGAAGGCAATTCGTTGCAGCTCCTTTAATAATTTCTCTTTTTTTATGCTGTGAATGTGCTTCCAGTATCTGGCACAAGATGATAGTCTTAAAAGCACATAAAACACAAGAGAATCTGATTTTCATAGGGCAGAATTTTTACCACTCAGTTCAAGTATTTTCTGCTCAATGCATGCCTGCCCAGTGTAGGTGAACTTCTACATCCTTTTCACTTGTTTAAGTGTGGACTAAGATATTTTTGTAAACAATGCAAAATGCTAGTATGTAAGAAAATAGTTTTCCTTTAAAAATGCTGTTTTAAAATGAAAACGTATTAGTGTGGAGGTAGAATAGGAAGGCTGAAATGAAACAAATTGCAAGTCCAGATACAATTTATAATAGAGTGCTTAAGAGGTTAGTGAGTATATTAATGAACCTTTATTGCATATTTTTTTAAAAATAAATGCACACTGTCACACAATGTTCCACCTACTAGAAGCTTTCCAATATTATCTTATTATATACTATAGAAAGGATGATCAGACTGATTCAAGTAAGTATAGGCCAGTAAGCTGGTTCAACTGCTCTTTTAAATATACATAAATGATCTTGATAAGATAAATAATAACCTGGTTAAATATGCAGATTATACAAAACTAGGTGGAAAGGCAAATAATGAAGAATCAATCAGATCATTACAAAGGGACCTGGACAGTATACAAGCTTGGGCAGATTTGTGGAGGATGAAATTTAATGTAAGAAAATGTAAAATATTATATGTAGGAAGTATATAAATATGCAATGGAATGTTTGAAACTTGAAAGTAAAACATATAAAAAGGATCTAGGAGTCATAGTGAATTCTTAATTATCTAAATCCAGATACTGTACAGAAGCAATTATAAAGACTAATAGGATGTGAGGTTATATAGTCCAATGTGCAGTAAGGAGGTTATAATTAAACTATATGACACACTAGTCAAAATCTGAACTGCTGTATGCAATTTAAATCTCAATATTACAATAAACACATAGAACTACTGGAGAAAGTCCTGAGAAGAGCAACAATGCTGATTCTAGGTTTGAACAATGAGAACAATGTTTCAGATGTTTTTCAGATTAAGAAAATGAACATTAAGAGGTGACATGACTGAACTGTTTAACATTATAATGAGGATTAGTACTGTGGACCCAAGATGCTACTTTAAAAAGAAATTCTCAACAAGAACACAGGGACATGGTCAAAAACTTGTTAAGGGCTAATTTCACACAAATATTACAAAGTCTTTCTTCACACAAAGAATCATAGTCACACAGAATAAATTATGACGTGGTTATAGTAAAGTAGGATTTTCAGAGACCTTCAAATCTTGACTCAGTGTTATTTTGGAGATATTCAGTGAACAGGACTGGAAAGCATATTGGGCTAAATAGACTGTTCTCATGAAAATTGCTGTAATAAGTATGTTCTGGGATGAGGCAGGAAACTGGATACCTAAAAAAAGCTTCACAGTCATGAGGAGAGCATACAAATGCTGCATTAGGCTGGGAATGTCTAGAGTAGTGCAAACCACTGTTCCACCCTGCTACACAAGCTAAAGTCATTCTCATAGTAATTTCAAACAGCCTGACTATGTTCAAAGCTGACAAATGTTACTAATTATTTGTTTTTCTTAAGTCCCCTATTCCCCGGACGTTCAGGGCTTGATCCGCTCTGAAGCTTTTTTTCTTCCTGTTGTTTCCTTTTCCTTTTATTGCTTTGTCCTTTGCCTCTCTTTCCAAAAATGTTTCATATTTCTGCTGTGTGATAGAAGAGGGTCTTGGTAACTGTACACACCCCGAATAACACAAATGAATTCTGAAAGTACAAAAATGCTGTCTTGACAACAAATTACAGGGGAGAAATGAGGGTAGGCAGAATACAAAGTGCAACTCAAACTAACAATCAACAGTCTGGGCATACCTAAACATCATTGACCCCGTCTATAAAGTGGAACCAATCTTCCATTAGCCTCTTCTCATTCCCACTCTACCTCTCTTTGACTTTTACATCCTGTCATGTGAGCCTTCACCCTAAACTGACTTAAAACATGAGGGCTTTTCAGCCATGAGTTGCCTTTAAACACCTTCAAAAGTCACAGGATAACTTCTGTTTTACTCAAAGGAAACCAGGCTAGAACTCCCTCGAGCAGATCCTGGTGTCTCTTCTTTTGTTCCCCTTAATGTGTTTAGTCTTTCACCTTCTCATTCACTACCAGGAGCATCACCATGTTACCATACACTGATTGGGCACAGGAGTATCAGCTTTCTGTCAGTACACCCTGTACTCACCCCAAACTGCACAACCAGACCTTCTCCAGCTAATCACCCAGGTCTCATGGTCTCTTGTTGATTCTTCCCAGACACACTCTTCCTCAGAGAGAGGCATCCACAGTGAACCGGAAAATAAAGGCTGATATAACGGGATACCCAGAATAATATTTGTGGGAAAACAAAGGACCTGAACCAGGAAGCCAATTAGGAAAAATAATTGCCAAGTTTAAAACATTTACCAAGAATCAGAAGTCAGGAAATTAAAGCAAAAATCCTAGCTGCTTAAAGATCTTTTTCCTAGCTAATTAAGCAAACATGAGCTGTTTGTTGACAGATTTATTTAAAACTTCAATGTTACCACTACCACACCACCATCTTAAATAGTGTTTGTAACATGACATCACCTGCAGGAACTAGCATCAAGCATCTTTGTACGACCAACATTGTTATGACCACAAAATTAATCTCAAAATGCTGATGGTATGATGTAACAAACAAAACAGTAGAAAGTACTATGATAAACAGTTGTTAAAAATTCACAATATGTAGCCACCCAGTGGTGTTACGCATAGGGTGGGAGTTGACTGAGAGTTCAGATGATGTCACTAGGAAATGCATTGCTTGTAGAAGCTTAGAGGCTGCTCCTGCTCCTATTAGAAGTGAGATTCTGTCTTGCTCAGGATTTTAAGGACCTGCTTCTGAGCACATCTTGGTAATCCAAAGCTGGAATTCAGTATTAAACAGAAATCATTTCTATTGTTTCAGAACTAAGACAGGCCACCCGCCGTGCAGCATTCCTAAGAAAACATCTTGCTTGTGTCCAGGTATCATCTTTCCTTCTCTCTCTCTGTCTCTGCCCCCTCACTCTTGTGCTACTGAACCCCACTGCCCAACCATGGCACACAGCACAAATACATGACATATTACCCCATGACAAATCTTGCATTCCCACAGTGACATATGTAGGACTTCTCTACCTGTCAATCTGGCATGCTCTCCACTCCAAAGGTTGTGTGGGGCTTTTACCTATCCTGTTTTCTCTGCTGCCTTTCAGTGAAGATTTTCAATTTTATGTGTTCTTCTTGAAGTATAGCATAACAACTCCAAATTCTGAGCAAGTTCAAATTCATAGTTTCTATAACTGTCTAGTCCTGCATTTCAGCATCTGTCAAACCTTATAAATAAAATGCATAACAGGTATATCACATTTGAGATCAGGCTTAAGAAATAAAACATCAAACTAGAAAATGGTCTTGTTAGCACTCAAAGACCAGTACTACACTAAATACATAGGTATAACAAAAGAAAGTTCTAAGCACCAAATCTCGTCTTCCAAGCATTTATCAAGAGATACTGGGGAAAAAAACTGACATGTTTTATTTTTACACTGCAATTAACTGTCAGATGTTTTCTATTTTTTAAGATCCCATCATATTTTGACTTCAAGCAGTGATATTGTCTTTAAATAAAACAAGCAACTTTCCATGTTTTGTGCTCTTTGTTTGTAAAGAAGTAGATCACAGTGTTTACCAGAACAAAGTGGCATCCTGCAGATTGTCTTGATGAAAAGAGTTGCAAATGTATTTGTTATTTTGTGTCTAAACAATTCACTTGTTAATACAGGCAGCTCACTGCACATACATTTAGGTCAAGTGGAGTAAGGAAGCAGGAACCTGATACCCTCAACAAGGGAAGCTAGGGGCCCCATCCTCATCCCCAGTGGACAAATATTTAAGATGAAAAGGACTAGGATTTTTCTGTATGACCAAAATGAAAATTCAAAATTTAAAGTTGCCTGAATGTATAAGCAGCTGTTTGGCCAAAATTAAACTGGTCTGTGAGTGTAAATTTGTTTAGCTTTGGTGTCAAAACCAAATTTCAGTTACTCTCTTTGTAAAGGTCAACATAATTCCTTATGAATGGTATCATATTCAGTAATGTTGGGGCTGATGGATTGACTGGTTGATTCACTATTCCATTGTCTATGTTATACAGTAATGTTCTTAATTGCATTGCTAAGTGTTTACAAAGTGTGCTTGCCATAAGATAGTGTATAAAATACAGACTCTTTATTTAATCAAGAATGCCTCATCTAAAGACGTGTGAATTAGGCTAGCTGGTCACTCAAACCTGGCTTATTCCTAGTGATGAGCAAAACTCAGTGCTTCCCTTCACTAAAAAATTATTAAAATAAATACATTTTGTTTCACTTCCAGCAAAAAATTGAAAGGTGTTTGTTCCTGTCTGGAAGTGTTTTCATGCATTAATTCTGCATACATCTGCCTGTCATTTAGTATTTAATTAAAAAATAATAAAATAAAAAATACTCTCTAAAGGTCTGCACAGAAGGTTTCAATAATTATTACACACAAATTTTTCTTGAACTCACTTTATTTCTATTGTACTTCTGACTTGCTATTCCTGAATTTATTAATCTTATAACACACAATTTGTTTATACAGTACATCGGTACACCTTGTTTTTAAGCCTGCTACTGTATGTAACATAACACTGTCAAGCACACTTCTCCAAATCAAAGCTGCAGGGGGCTGAAGCCAATCCCAGCAGCCAAGTAGGAAACAGCCCTGAACAGAGCACCAGTCCAT
This sequence comes from Erpetoichthys calabaricus, assembly GCF_900747795.2. Classification (NCBI taxonomy): domain Eukaryota; kingdom Metazoa; phylum Chordata; class Cladistia; order Polypteriformes; family Polypteridae; genus Erpetoichthys; species Erpetoichthys calabaricus. The sequence goes on from NC_041395.2 coordinate 159,559,383, forward strand.
CACTATTCCCATTCATGTACACCCTCAGAGGGCCAGTTTAGAATTGCCTAATAACCTAAGCCACACGTGGAAGTAAAACTCATACAAGCACAAATTCTGCACATACAACAAAACAGATGAGGAATTTGAACCCAGGATGCTGCATCCTTGAAACAAGAGTACTAGCCACAGTGCCACCCTGTTGCCTTACAGTATATAAAGGTTATCTGAGAAAAGGTTAGAATGTTTTGCTCACACAGACTGTAGATATGTGGATTAATAATTCATTTTATTTATATCGGACCTTTTCCTTGTGCAAAGTGCTTCACAGAAATTTAAATGATCAACAAGGCATATACAATGTTGGAAACAAATTATTTAGTGTTTTATGTGGATATTAAGATAAACGTAGAAATCACAAAATTATGGATTAGAAAAAGAGACAATAAAACCAGAGCAAAAATACAAAATATACAAAATACTACAGGAAAACCCCAAACAAATAACCGAATATGTGATACAAATGCAAACCATCCCGAGCACCTGGACAGAGAACTTAAACTGAAAGAAGGGTCAGAATGTCAGGATAACTTAAGAACCTTCCTGTACAAATGAGTTTTAAGTTGGTTTTTAAAAGAATAAATTGAGTTGATTAATCTCATTAATTTAGGGCAGTTGTTCCAAAGTCTGGGTGCAACAGAACTGTAGGCTCTGTCAGTCACAGATGACAGATTAGTTTGGACAATGAAATTGCCAGAATCAGTGGACCTTAATGGGCAGACAGGAGCATAGTGATGGAGGTAGTTATTAATGTAGTCCAGTGCAAGGCCATTTAAAGCTTTATAGGTTATTAAATAATTTATTTTCAATCCTGTAAGACAGAGGGAGCTAGTGAATGTGAAGCATGATGGGTGTTATGTGCTTGCTGTTGCTGGTCTGTGTAAGGACTCTTGCAGTAGAGTTTTGAATCAACTGGAGCTGTGATAACACATAAGAAGGGGCACTTGCCAGTTGTGAGAGATATAGTAGTCATTGCAGGATGCAATAAAAGCATGTACAAGTTTCTAGCATCAGAAAAGAAGAGGAATGAGCAAACACTGAACACAGTTACAGAGGTGTAAGTGAGAAAGGTCATTAATGTGATTTATGGAGGAAGAATAGGAAAGAAAGGAATCGAAAATTACACCAAGATTCCTATCAGAAGAAGAAGGTCAGATGGCATCATCATTATGAGTGATTGAAAAAGAGCTCACTTTCTTAGGCTATGCTTTACTATGCTGCCAAATAACATAACTTTGGTTTGCAGTTTAGTTTTTATTGAGTTGATATATTTCTTACACATTTAACTTCACAGAGGTAAGATGTGAGCAGAGAAAGCTCTAATAAACTTTCTTTTTTAACACTGAAATAGATCTGAGTAGCCTGATTTACCAAGTTCTGCTGTAGATTTTTGTTTTTGTGGACTTTCAAGCCTAAACTTTATGATAGGTGACAAGGAATTGACTGGGTAGGTTAGGCAGAATAGGCTGCTGTTATCAAATTGTTGTGATGTTCTTTTGCAAACACATTTTAACTGGTTCCATGAATTTGCATTGTACTGAAAAAGTGGTGGTTTAAGTTCTTCTACTATGACATACTACAGCAGTCCAGTACTGCTCTTTACATGGAAAGAATTTCAACTTGAATTTCACATATTTTTAAAAGCTCTTTTTTAAAAAAAAAAAAAGCTCACATTTAAAAAAAACCTGCTGAGGTGTCGAGCATGAGAGGAGACAAGATTTACATGTATAAAAGTAAAATGCAGTCAAGGGTGAAAAACGAAATGTCTCACATTTACCTCATGTTGACAAAGCGGCCTGAAGGCTTAGAATTTGAAACAACAAAGTCATGGGTCTCTTATTTGACACTATACTTGACCCTGTGCAGGTCACTCAAACTCAATATATTTCATGATCTCACTATTTGCTTTTGAAAAGCTTATTTATCTAAATGACTTCCCATCCAACTAGAATATATCTGGGTTGGTTTCTTCCTTCTTCCCAGTAAGTTGTGGCCCCTTACTGCACTATAATTGAAATGTCTGAGCTAACACAATGGATAGATAGATGGACAGACTATAAGTATTAATAATGTAAACTTTTAAACATAATTTTTAGGGAAAAGAAAGGCAATTCACACCTTCCACATGTATCCATACATTTATTACAGATTTTCAAGGCAGCTTTGTTCAATTACAGGGCCACATTCACACACCAACACTAATTCACAATAATGGGTCAGTTCAAACTGGAGTTATAAATGCATTTTAAGGTAACTTGTAAATCAGTATGGGTGGTGTGAAAATAATGAGCTTTAGAAGAATGATTATCTTTTGCACCCCATCTTTTAAGATTCTCAATTACAGACAGAATGAACTTGACCAGGACAGCACAGTTCTTCTGTGTTTAGCACAGCTGCCTCACAACTTCGGAGAAATGGGCTGGATTCCTGTCCTGGTGATTATCTAAGTTGAGTCTGCATTGGTCTCATCATGACCTAGCCACTATTTGAACCAAGGACCCTGGAGTTGTGAAGCAGTGTCAAATAATCAATGTTCTTTGCTGTATTTAAAAAAAAAAAATGTACTGCAAAACAAAAAGCTAACAGAGAATAGAAAGTGAGTTCACCCTTCAAACTGCGCTAAACATTTAACTCTCTTGACCCGAGGCAACGTTTGCTTTTTCCTTACAGATGGAAGAAATTAAAGATATTGTTGGCAGCAATCCCTAAACTCAAGTTTCTATCTTTTAAAAATGAGGGTTAAGTCGAAGCAATCAGATGGTGCCATTAATTAATCTTCTCTAGAGGCCACTGATCAGACCGCTAATAAATATGCACATAGATAAAGCCTGGTATGCCACAAGCAAGCCACTTTCAGGAGATTCCAACCTGATGGTGTGTTAGCAGTGACAGATGAGAGGGAAGCAACCGAGGAAGAACAGGGCAGTCCTATAAGAGCAGGCGGCTGAGGGGGGCTGAGCTGGAAAACAATGCTGAGTGCCTGAAGACAAGAAGCACTCTGCAACTTGCACGACTGGCTGGATGCCTATCTACTACACAATTACGCTTCTGCACTTTTATCAAGCAAATCTGGATCAATCCTGAATGAAGGTAAGCATAGATTTCTGTCTCTTTTAACACTCAGACGTATTGACTTTTTGTCATGAAATGAGAAAGTGTTCAGCAGTAAAAGCTGGTATAAAAGCAGCACTCTTTCATTATTTACTGTAAATAAATCATATGCCTAGTTTCAGTTTTATCAAATAACTGTCAGATAAAAGCTTCTAAATGGATACAATGTAAATAGTGAGTTAGTTGACAAATAGTCTTGTACAAACTATATACAATACAATGGAAGAAGACAAAAATGACTTGGAGGTAATTTCAGTAAAGTTTTTAAATTATATTTGTGACCCAGAACTGGATAGGCATGTTAGAAAAGAGATGCATTGTTATTTCACTTTTTCCATTATAAGAAAACACTAAAGACCCTGCATACATCAGGCATCTAAATCATTCATGGTCTTAACAAAGTTTTGTAGTCTCCTGAAAGATGTCCTACCAGAAATCTCTGGATCAGTAGCCTGAGAGGCTCTACATACTTTATAACTGGCTTGTAAGACAATGACAGATCAGAATGGGTTACATTTTTGAGCTTTCCGTTTGTTTATTAGCTGCCCATTGTGTGGCTACTATTTATGTATATTATGATTGGGATTAATTTCTCTTTTGAATATATATATATATATATATATATATATATATATATATATATATATATATATATATATCAAAAGAAATAAATTGTTAGTTTCCCATGACACTATTATAACTATATGTCACAAAACACATTTTTTCACATTAGATTCTGTCCCACATGTTAGTTGTCAGTTGTTCCATTGGACAGATCCACCATTTAAAATGAAAAGAGACAGAACAAACAGTACACAAGTTACATTTTTAACATTTAGACATTGCATTCTAGAAAGCACTGATTATACAGTTGCACGGCCAAAATCTCTTTGTATTCACATATTGAAAAATTAGTTAAAAACACAACTGATAAAAAGCAATACATCAACATAAAGCAAACCAGATTTTTTCATTGTGAAAGAAACAGGACATTTATATCCACAGCGTTTTTCAGATAATGAGTTATTTATCTCATAACAACATACTGGAAGACAAGAAGGAAAAGCATTTTTTGAGATGAAATTCTTTTTAAAGTAGTGGTAAGAGCTTCTATGTCTTTGCAATTCGACAGACAGCTGTATGCCTTAAACAAACAAGAAATGCTCTTTTTTTATTTTCCTTTGTTTGTCTTGCTTGATTTAAATGGACTGAGCTTAATTATTATTTACTGCTTGGGAAGATTTTTATATTTGCATCCATTCCACCCATTTTTAGATTTTCACCCAGTCCATTAGAACCTTTTAGAACTAATCAACGGTCACTAACACACACCACGGACTTCAGCTGACAGAATATTAACATCTCTTATCTTGATGATAGAATTATTTGTAAACTATGTGTAGATCATTGTACTGATAAATGTCATATAAGCTAGTCAGCAGTACACGGACATACCTCGGTACCTAAGAATCGCATCATTACATCAAGCCATTTTCAGCAAGACTTTAGCCCATGGGATGATGTTAAGCTGCTTTTCCTTTTATGGCACTTTATTCCTAAGTTATAATAAAACCTCTGATTTACCTTCATAAATGGACTCCATGTTTAACTGCAAGAAACCATCAGTGCCAGCTGTTAATAGAATCTGAGCACATGTCGCTGTTTTGGCCAAGTGGCTAAGGAGCTGCCATGTAAGCTAGCTGCATGACCCTGAGCAAGTCAGTTGTTGCTAATACTAGATAAATGGAGTATAGGCAAGTGTTGTACAGCAAGGGTGACAGACTCAGGGGGGCTCGGTAGCTGCAGGTTTTATTTTCAGCCACTTTCTTAATAAGCAACCAAATACTGCTGCTAATGGAACACCCATGATTTGCTTTTTATTTTAATTGACTTGCATTTTAAGATTCAGACCACTTAATTGTTTATTTTTCCTTTAACAAGCAGACACACAATAATAAAATATAAAGCAAGATGCCTATAGGTGCCCAGTTAACTCAGGGTTCTCAAACTCAGTTCCAAAAGGCCACCACTTTTGCTGTAGCCAATTTCTTAATTAGAAGCCAAATCTTGCTATTAATTTATTTTATGGCTTGTTCTACCATCAAGATGTTTTGTGGATCAGAGCAGATGTATATTTATCAGTCCTCCTCTTTTCCTTTTCAAATATTTTATTGAAGCAGATATTAAAAGGAGAGACTGTAAATAGGATCAGCTAGCTGGTCATCTGCTGACTCGGTTTGTATTTCGTTATTGTCTGGTTCCAGAAAATATTGATGGGTTCTTAAAAAACAAATCATTTAAATTAATATCAAAGTTGTAGGTTCTGTTGGCAGCAATAATTGATTTTTTTAATTAGGAAACAGGATGAATTGAAAACTTACAGTCATAGTGGTCATCCAAGATCCCAGTTTGACACCTATGGTGTATAGCATTGAAGTAAAATTGCACAGGATAGTGTACACAACGGTTTCCTCCCACAGTCCAAAGACATGCAGGTTAGGTGTACAGTAATCCCTCCTCCATCGCGGGGGTTGCGTTCCAGAGCCACCCGCGAAATAAGAAAATCCGCGAAGTAGAAACCATATGTTTATATGGTTATTTTTATATTGTCATGCTTGGGTCACAGATTTGCGCAGAAACACAGGAGGTTGTAGAGAGACAGGAACGTTATTCAAACACTGCAAACAAACATTTGTCTCTTTTTCAAAAGTTTAAACTGTGCTCCATGACAAGACAGAGATGACAGTTCTGTCTCACAATTAAAAGAATGCAAACATATCTTCCTCTTCAAAGAAAACAGAGAGGAAAGCAAACAAATCAATAGGGCTGTTTGGTTTTTAAGTATGCGAAGCACCGCCGGTACAAAGCTGTTGAAGGCGGCAGCTCACACCCCCTCCGTCAGGAGCAGGGAGAGAGAGAGAGAGAGAGAGAGAGAGAAACAAAGTCAAAAATCAATACGTGCCCTTTGAGCTTTTAAGTATGCGAAGCACCGTGCAGCATACTTAAAAGCTGCACACAGAAGGTAGCAACGTGAAGATAATCTTTCAGCATTTTTAGACAAGCGTCCGTATCGTCTAGGTGTGCGAACAGCCCCCCCTGCTCACACCCCCTACGTCAGGATCACAGATAGTCAGCGCAAGAGAGAGAGAAAGAAAAGAAAGTTGGGTAGCTTCTCAGCCATCTGCCAATAGCGTCCCTTGTATGAAATCAACTGGGCAAACCAACTGAGGAAGCATGTACCAGAAATTAAAAGACCCATTGTCCGCAGAAATCCGCGAACGAGCAAAAAATCCGCGATATATATTTAAATATGCTTACATATAAAATCCACGATAGAGTGAAGCCGCGAAAGGCGAAGCGCGATATAGCGAGGGATCACTGTATTGGCAATTCTAAATTGTCCCTAGTGTATGCTTGGTGTGTGAGTGTGTGTGTGTGTGCCTGGGGTTCGTTTCCTGCCTTGCGCCCTGTGTTGGCTGGGATTGGCTCCAGCAGACCCCTGTGACCCTGTAGTTAGGATATAGCAGGTTGGATAATGGATGGATGGATAGTGTACACAACGACAGATGATATATGAAAAAGTAAAATCCTCACTTCAGAATGTGGGGAACTTCCAAAAGGATGAATTAGAAAAGTTGTTTTTCTTGAGACAGCTGAAAAATATCCGCCATTCAACTGCATATGAAGTTTATGTATTGTGACACCATATGCAGAGTAAAAATGCAGTTTAATTCATTTTAGATTTAAAAAACAAATTCCAATTGCTTTTGTGCATAACACTCCACAAAGCTGAGGAGATCTTTGTTTTAAATATACATACATACATATATAATACATTTATACACATATATAAATAAAGTTAGTGTGGCAATGTACTGTAGTGATTAGTCTTAATGATGATTTTATTTACCAACCGAAGGAAACACTACATAATATAAAACACGCACAGAAACGTGGTGAATGAATTCGAACAAGGCAAAGACCAGGTTTGGAAATTAAGCCAGAAGTCTTGGAACTAGGAAGCATCACTTCTAAAAAGTAACATAACATTCTCCAACCAGCCAAATTCAGCTCAGGGTCATGGGGTGCCCGAGTCTATACTGGCAGTATTAGATGTAGGACAAGCACTAACCCTGGAAAGGGCCAATTTGAGCACTCACCCTCATGGGGCCATTGGAACATGAGCAAGTAACTTAACACATACAGTACACACCTTTTCAGCATGTGGGAGTAAAATAAGTGTACCAAGGGGAAATTCACACATAGCATACTACCGTACGATTTGTGAAACAGTGTGCTAATTTTAGATTATTCAGTCTTTATTTTTGTGAACACTAACTTAAATCATTTTAGACGTGCCAACCAATTAACAGGCATATTCTTTATATTTGAGACACAAACAGAGTACTTCATGATCCTGGGAACAGCAACTTCTTCATTTCTGCAATCTTTATTTTAATACTTTGTTCATTGTACTATATCAGAACAAAATAACTTGCAAATATCTATTTACATGCTTTTTCATTTAAACAAAAGTTCACATGGCTTGCTTAAAGAAGGGCTTAATCTTTCCTACATTGCACATCTACTGTAAAAATGAAATAATTTCAGCACTTACAGCCACCTTAATAAAAGGATAATGTCTGTGTGTCCATCCTGTTGCTAAGTATCTTTTATTCCAAAAGGTGGAACATCAAAAACATTTTTAACAATAATATGCATTTCATTTGTCATTCCAACAAATGACGCATCACAAAAATGAATACTACTTTTACAAACCCCATACCAAATGGCACATAACAGATCATATGCATTGCATGGTGCACTGCAAACATTAACGCTGAGATCTACAATGATTCATTGGATTTCAGCCCATCTTAGACGGGTTGCACAGCTAATATTTAAACATACTTTAACTCTAATCATTGTCTTCAAATTGCATGACATAATTTGAGCATGAACAGTGTCTTTCAATCACATAAAGTAACATTTTCCATAAAGAGTTGCCTCCCATCTTGTAGCAGTATACTTGCTTGTGAAAACTGACCTACCTATCAGAGAGTAATAAAGCTGAACATGTAGTGGGCCATTTGCAAGTGAATATTGTACTCAAATCCCACTGTGTGATGGACGTGTGTGAATATTTCAAAGTGTGTAGCATGGCATTTCTAGAGTCCTCTAATTCAGCATGGTAAACCATAATGCCTTTCTATAGTTGTTAGCAAATCTATTTACCAATTGTTAGCTCAGCTGTCAAAATAAAGCTGAAAATGGACATTCCATTTTACATTTGTTTTTTCTGCCAAAACGTAAGGCATCATAAAAACAAGTTTTACAGCTTAGCATGAGTACTGCGTTTATTAGGGTGAAGTGTTGGCAGATTTAACATGAAACTACACAGGATATTATATAGTCACTGCAGTACCATATATACCTTATATCTGCTTCAGTAATGATGGTAGAGATTAATATTGGCACACATCATTTGTGCCTCATAAACATTTTGATAATATGCACTTCAATCTTAAAAATGTAGCCTTCCAGGACAAAGAACATCTAATGCAGATTTAAAAGGAAAGAAAACTTTTTCCAGGTGTCACTTGACAGCTGACAAGCTCCCAAAGAAAATAAATTTAAAAAGATATCATAAGCTGGCACAAATGAACCCAAAATAATTCCTTTTTTGTTCTACTAGATTCGGTCAAACAGAAGGTGGCCAAAAATGGCTTGTTTGCTCCAGTAATGTGCTAATAGTGTTTTCATCTTGCCCCCTCACTCCTGCTCCCGCTCACTACTTGAATTTACCATCACTGCCATCTGGACTTCTGCTACCATGCTTTTTAGGGTGGTAAGGTACTCCCTAATTTGATAGTTTTTTCTTTGGTACTTTAGGGATATTTTTTTAACTCATCTACCATACTCACTAAAACATTTTTAATTAATTTAGCCTCCCTGGTGCCATTTATACACATCTGTGTTATTTTGCTGACTATAGAGAGACAGCAGACTGTGTGGGGACAAAAAAAAAATAATAATGATTTGATTAAGTACATGACAGTGATGCTGTAAATTCAACCTTGTAAAACATGTGCAGTGTAGCACGTCAACATTTCTAATCTGTGTAAAGCAGCAGCTCAAAGCACAGAGTGTGCATACATAGCCTGCCTCTAATCAAACTAAAAATGTTTTCTTAGATGGGTCATTATAACTAATCCATAGATTGCTCAAGTCTTGTTTATGAAATCAAATGGTTACCAGTGTAAAGTATCTGAGAATATGAGACCTGCTGTGCTGACTGGGTGTAAAATGTTATCCTCTGCTCTCATAACCTTTGGGAGCCCACAGGAAATTAGAAAGGCTTATTTTAGTCCAGCACGTTTCTTCCAGCTCAAAGCTCTTGCTAAATCCAGCAGATTTAAACATTTTTTTGGTACAGTAATAAACTCTGAAAAGGTGTAGGCGGATCCCTGGGGCCCAAAGAGTTGTGACCATCCTTTTACTTTGTTTCCTTAATGCATCTGAAAGAAAGCATCTGATGCTTATTAAAATCTCCAGAATACCAAAGACATATCTGATTTTCCACACCACGGGTTTCAATTCCCTCGACACTGTATTTTACTGACTGAAGCACTTTTCCTGGAGAATACAGCAGAGTTAATGATTCTCAAACTCCTAGGCCTCACAATTACAAAAAAAATGTAAAAACACATGTTCAGTAATATTAGCACACATGCATACTCGTTTTCAGTGATCACAAACAGAAATTTCCTGTGATAAATGTGACACCAGCACCATGTGAGTATTTGCGAGAGTGTTCTGGGTGGGATCCTGCCTTGCAATCACTGCTGCCTGGAAAGACACTGACTCCCTATGATCCCAAATTAGATAAGCAGCTTAGAAAATGTATGAATAGATGGAAGGATTGAGGATACTTTATAAATAACATTTACAGAAATTGATATGTAATCAGGTACGTTGTGATTCCACCAGTGGGTGTGACAGGCACAAGGCTTAAGTTTGGAGTGACAAGAGTAAAGCCCATTGCATTCACATACCAATTGTCGACACACCTCCTTTCTCACAGTATCTTTCATTTCATTTGTGATTACTAGTGGCCATAATTTTCAGATTTAAAACATTAAAGAGAACCCTGGCTCATTTTTTTTTCTTTTATAGGATGCTAAGCCCAGGAATTCCTGGACTTGCTTCTGTATTCATGGGAGTAGCCAGTCTCAGATCACTGTTATTTTGTTTCCTTTGAAGCAGATGCCCTATCAACTAACCTGGTGTCCTAAGAATGTCACTTCCCAGCACAGGAGATGACATTTACCTGGACGCAGTTTTAAATTTGCCTCCCTCAGACATCCCAGCACATCACGTAATGAGCTTAAGGCAGTATGGAATGACTGACTGTGTTCTAGTAAGTCTTCCAAATATTCCAGTGGGAAAATTCTGGCTAGGACACAATCCATAAGTCAATCAAAGTTGGAGGGGGCATTGCATAATCCAAATGGAACCAACACGACCCCTCAATCGAATCCAAGGACTTGTCAGTGCATGGCAGGGGGTATGAGTCATTGTGGGAGACTGCGTTCACACGCCTGTAGTCTACACAAAATCTCCAGTGTCGCTCTTTTTCTTTACTAAGACTACAGGGAAGCTCCACAGAGATTCGGAGAGCTCAATGATTCCCACAGCTAACATGCCTTTCAGCATAGAATCAGCAGTTGTGTGGTGAGCCAGGGGAATCTGCCAGGGGTTGCCTTATAGGAGGGTCTTCGCTCATGTCAATCTTGTGTCTCACCAGGTGGGTCTGCCCCCAGATCTTCAGGGGAGGTGGCAAACTTGTTGTGGTATTGGACCGAAGTTCCTTCAGCTTTTGCTTATGTGAAGGTGTCAGTTCCTCACAGTTCTTTATCCACAATGTATTGAGGGTGCAGTTCCAAGTTGGTTTTGGTAAAAGGGCATCTAACTGGGCAGCAGAGAGGCAAAGAACCCTGTTCTGCCTCTTGCGTCCAAGCAATGAAAAATTGTGCAAAAATTTCAAAGTATTTTATTGCCTGTGGAGCCATCCTGTTAATCTTAAGGGGCACTGCCATTTTTATGACTTTGCTGTTGATGGTAGTTATGCTATTGAGGACTGATTGAGGTCATTTATGTTATGTAGAATGCCTCGTGGCCTCGGAACCCCTGCAGATTTTTTTTTTACATCCATCTGGAGTTTTTTTTTTTTTTGTTTTTTTCTGTCCTCCCTGGCCATCGGACCTTACTTTTATTCTATGTTAATTAGTATTGCCTAATTTTATTTTTTATATTGTCTTTTTTCTTTCTTCATCCTGAAAAGCACTTTGAGCTACATCTTTTGTATAAAAATGAGCTATATAAATAAATATTGTTGTTGTTATTGCTATGGAAAGGATATGTGTAGTTCTTGAAATGTTAGTGTCAAAAGTATAAAAGTCAGCATTTTACCATTCCTGATTGTCTAAAGACAGTATTGTCATTAGTGTTTCAAACTGATTTTGGCAACAAATACTTTTCTTAATTGTCTATGACTTTCATTTTATGTTTTGGCTCTGGTTAGATGAAATTATTTTGGTTTGTGAATCCTCCAGTAAATTCTTTGAATTACAATTCTACTTTCACATACTGGGCTTGTTTAGGAACTTTTTGACTTCCGGTATCAAACTTTGTGTGTTAATAAAACCTTGCTCTTTCTTCTTATTCCATTTTTATTTAAATACTACTGCTGCCTAGCAAAGTCTGTACATTTAATTTGGCTGTGAGCTACTGGGGCAAAAACAAAACGTTGTTGGTTTATTCCTCACTTCCAACACTCTGTGTAACTGCTTCAATTAAATAAAATGTTTAAGTAGGTGTACTGCATGTGTGCCTGTGAGTGACATTCACAAAAAAAAAAAACATGTTACAAGTCTTGTTTGTTACTTGTTTGTGTACTATGCATCCTTGTAGTATTATTCGCTCAGTCTATTAAAAACAACAGCCATACCATTTATATTCATTGCTTCCACGGTTCTTCTACCATCCATTGATCTAAAGAAAATTGAACACACCTTGGGAAGCAGATAATCATGCAGTGGAGTACTCAATTACATTAATGCCTAATAAACTATGAACTCTATACTACCTCTACAACCAGCTACAAACAATAATAATACATTTATTTATATAGCACCTTTCCCATGCTCAAAGCACTTCACAGAGTTTAAGATAGAACGGCAGGGTATACAGTATATAGCATTGTACAAACCAGATAAATAAATTAAGAAGATTGAGACAGTAAATTCAGAGAAAAAAAGCCTAACAGACAACATAACTGATGGTCTTGCACACACACACATACAGGTTACATGAGCATCTTGACAGAGAAGTAAACTGAAAGAAGGGTAGTAAAGTCAAGTAGAGCTAAAAGCCTTCCTGAACAGATTAGTTTTGAATTGTTTTTTTAAAAAAATTCATGGAGTCAGCTGACCTGATTAATTTCGGTAGGTCATTCCGGAGTCTGGGCGCTATACAGCTGAAGGCTCTGTCACACATGGAGTGTAGATTAGTGTGGGGTACAGCAAGATTGCCAGAATCAGAGGATCTTAGTGGGCGGACAGGCACATAGTGATGGAGAAGGTCACTGATGTAGTTTGGCGCAAGGTCGTTTTAAGGCTTTGTAGGTTATTAGTAGGATTTCATATTCGATTCTGTAAGACACAGGGAGCCAGTGAAGGCGAAGCAGGATGGGTGTGATGTGCCCGCTGCTGCTGGTCCATGTAAAGACTCTTGCAGCCAAGTTTTGAATAAGCTGGAGCTGTAATATAAGATTAGAAGGGGCACCTACCAGTAGGGAATTACAATAATCAATGCGGGATGTGAAAAAAGCATGGACAAGTTTCTCAGCATTAGAGAAGGTGAGGAAGGAGCGAACACGGGATATGTTACGGAGGTGAAAGTAAGAATGTTTCTTAATGTGGTTTATGTGGGCAGAATAAGAGAGGGAGGAATCAAAAATGACACCAAGATTCTTTGCAGTAGAGGCAGGTCTGATGAGATCACCGCCAAGATGGACTGGGAAGGAGCTCATTTTATTAAGTTCCACTTTAGTCCCAATTTGCAGGAGGTCGGTTTTGTTGCAATTTAATTTTAAAGTGTTCTGCTCCATCCAGGTATTAATTTCACTGAGGCAGGTTGTGAGTTGAGAAAGCTCTGATGAAGTTCCAATTTTAACATTGAAGTAAAGTTGAGTATCGTCTGCATAAAAATGATAACCCAGTCCATAGCTACAAATAATATGGCCAAGGGGAAACATATAAATACAGAAGAGAAGAGGGCCGAGGACAGAGCCCTGAGGCTCTGGCGCTGAGCTGGATCTGCTGCTGCCAAGACTAACAAACTCTTGCCTATCAGTCAGATAGGACTTGAACCACTGGAGGGCAGTGCCAGAGATACCCAGCATGTTCTGCATTCTGGACAGTAGAATGTCATGTCTGACAGTGTCAAATGCTGCACTGAGGTCTAATAGAATTAATATGCTGGTTTGTCCAGAGTCTGCTGCCATAAGCAAATCATTGGTTACCCGTAGCAGGCCAGTTTCACAGCTGTGCTGCGCCCTGAAACCAGACTGAAAGGGTTCCATCAAGTTATTAGAGGTTAGGTAATTGGTGAGCTGGAAAGCTACAACACGCTCAAGAGCTTTTGACAGAAAAGGTAAGTGGGAGATAGGCCGAAAGTTGTTAAGATTGTCAACATCAAGACCAGACTTTTTTAACAGAGGGGTTACAGAAGCAATTTTAAAAGTGAGTGGCACAGAGCCTGTGTCAAGGGATGAGTTTATTATTGTTGTAACAGTCTGGATTATGGCATGAAAGCAGGATTTAAGTAGTGTGCTAGGGATGGGGTCCAGTATACAAATAGTCGGTCTCATCTTACAAAAGCAGGTTATTAACAAACGCAGATGGGACTGGTGAGAACTTAGAGAAGGAGCTGGGTGGAGTGGGAAAACAGGAAGAGATATAAACAGATGATGTATTTATGTTAGTTGAATTATTTAGATCTTTAATTTTGTTACGGAAAAAGTGAAGGAATACCTCGCAGACTTCAGTAGAAGAGGTAGTTGGGCCAGATGCGGGTTCAAGTGGTTTACTAACTACAGAAAACAAAACCCTTGGGTTATCGTGGCCACTTTCTATTATTCTGCCATAATGGATGTTCTTGGCAGCAGTTCATGCTTCTCTGTAAGCTCTTTGGTGGTCAGAGAAAGCCTGGATGTGCACGGTGAGGCCAGTCTTACGTGACATTCTCTCAAGGCGTCGGCCAGCTGCTTTCATAGATCGCAATTCTGAATTATACCAAGGAGCTGAACGTTTAAAGGAAACCTCCTTATGTTTTAAAGTAGCTGTTTTATCTAATGCTGAATGAAGGGCAGAGTTATAGTGGCCAAAAAGACTATCTAGTGTTGATAGAATATGTGCAGACAGTAAAAGATCAGAAATGGATCCAGAAAGGATAGAGGGACAGATATTTTTAAGGTTTCTGTAAGAAATTTGTTGTTTACATATAAGAGAAGGGAGAGATAATGAGACAGTGAAACGTAATGTTTTATGGTCAGAGAGTCCCAAGTCAGTGCTGTAAATGTTGGCAACAGATAGTCCAGAAGTGCAGATCAGGTCCAGTATATGACCACCAGAGTGGGTGGGAAAATCAACATGTTGTGGCAAGTCAACAGTCCAGCAAGGATAGGAATTCATTTCTCAGTTTAGATGTGGGGATGTCAATATGGATGTTGAAATCACCAAGAAGGATAATTCTCTGAGAGTAAGAGCTTAGGTGGGTCAAGAGTTCAATCAGATTGGATAAGAAGGATGCATTGTATTTTGGAGGACGACAAAGAACAATGAGTGAGACAGGACCTGATTCCATTATTAGTTTAAGAGCCAGGCACTCAAAAGACAATGGACAATCAATTTTGATTTGTTTGATGTTTAAGTCTGCTCTAACAATTACTGCAAGTCCACCTCCTTGTCTTGAGTTGCGGGGCTCTGTGTGGAAAGTGAATCCAGGTGGAGTTGCCTCCGTGAGAGACATAAATTCGTTCGGTACAACGAAACAATGGGTACAACAGAAGTTATATCAATATATCCAGTCTTAATATCATATGATCTGACTCAGGATCCCATTCTATTATAAGCCTATTCTATTATTATTGTTGTTATTATTATTAGGCCTATTCTGGTAGTATCACCAATGGATTATGAAGTAAAGAACAGGTTTTAAGAAGTAATTTGTTGCCCCGTATCACACTAATAGTAGTGCTATAGATCCCAGGATTATAGAAATATTTATTTAACTTAAAAGGCTATGCTGGGCCACATGTCTAAATCCAGGAGAGCCCTGCTAAAACACAAATGTATTATAATAATCAATAATGGTCACTTTTTAAATCTCACTCACAAACTAGTGATGTGTCGTTCGTGAACGAGCCGGCTCTAAGAGCCGATGCTTTGAAGCGAACGAGAGGAGCCAATGCCCGTCGAGAAGAGCTGAAGGTTCAGCCGCTCCTGCTCAGCTCTGCTGAAAATCCATTCGGCAGGGGCGGGACTTTACTTATATGGGCACACAGAACATTGGCTCATAATGCCAGCTAGTTCACGAACAACACATCGGACTAGGATCGTACCATTATGTGAAAGAAGGAAGGGGGGCAGACGCTCCGAAGACAGCGAGTGTTGGTACAGGCCAGGTACACAGAGCGACAGTGTCGCTCTGTGTACCTGTTGCTGCGACAGACGAGGAGCCAGATTTAAATGTAAGCGCATCGTGAAGAAAAAAAGAAGAGTGAAGAAATGAGTGAAAGCCGAAAAAGAAGCAGCATCTGGCTGCATTTCAGTGATATTGGAGACTGCAAAGCTAAGTGCAGAATTTGTAATATGAAAATATCCATTAGAGCAGGGTCAACAACAAACCTGCACAGACATATAAGAACCACCCACCCATCCGTGTAACTGGAGGAGAGCGTGCCCTCTCTCCTGCCATCCACTGACCCTGGAAAAGAGCCAAGTACTTCTGCTGCAGCATCCACTGTCTTACCGAAAACTGCAGGTATAACACGGTCTTCAGTTCAAACCAAAATAAGCACATTTATTCCAAAACAAATGACGCCAAACAAACAAATAAGTGTCGATGGGGAGCTGGCTAAAATGATAGCTAGCGACTTTCAACTATTTTCCATTGTGGAGGACAGAGGATCTATACAACTTTTGTACAGGCCTTAAACCCCATGTATGTTCTCCTTAACAGAAAAACTTTGTCCCAAACAATTATTCCATAACTATATATCTGAGGATGGAGTACAACACTGTGCTTTCAGAAACCACTGCTCTGGAAAAAGGTAGCATTTAATGACAACAGAGCTATGGATGAGGCTTTTCAAAGAATAAGTGCAGCAGCAGCAAGATGCAAACCCAGCAGCCTGTCTGCTCCTCCATCAGAGGGCCAAGAGGAGCAGGGGCATTTTCACAGGAACCACAAGCTTCTGCTGTGTGGAGGCTCTTTGACGAAAGAGCTACAGGAGACACTGCAAGGAGAAAACCCACAGCTGATACTATGCTGGAGTTGAGGTCCTATCTTGAGGAGCCCCTCATCCAAAGAGCTGAAGACCCACTGAGCTGGTGGGAGGCCAAGGCTGCAGTCTACCCACGCCTGGTTAAGGTAATGGTAGGAAGACTTTGCATTGTCACTACATCGGTCCCCTCAGAAAGAGTCTTCTCAAAAACAAGAAAAATAATCACAGAGAGGAGAAATTGCATCAGCCCATCTAAGCTGAGGCATCTGGCATTTCTGAATGCCAACCTGGCCTAAAAACTTTTATTCAAAGAGTCATAGTGTTGTGTTGTTGTTGTTGAGTTTGGCCTTTATTTAATTTGTTTGCTGTGTTTGCTGTGGTTTTGTGTTAAGTTGTTCATTTAAAGCTTTTATTAAAATGTTAAACAATAGTAACTGTGTATTTTTTGTAATGAAAAAATGCATAAAAATATGTAATGTCTGAAAACAATGAATAAGAAATTGCTTATACACAAACTATTCATAATTGCTTAATTAGGCTAAAATATAAGCATCCAAGTGATACTAAATGAAGAGCCATTCGGGAGCCGTAAGAGCCGGCTCTTTAAAGGGAGCCAATCCAAAAGAGCCGAAGCTTTGAAAAGAGCCGAAGTTCCCATCACTATCACAAACTAAATGTTTCAATCACATGAAAATATATTGCACCTACAAGTCTAAGACCCAAAAGGTATCTAAATTGTGCGTGACATTTTCAACTGGAAGAGAGAGCAAAAAGGGCATGCTTTTTTATTATGTGTATGCATATATTATGTATACTATATTAGTGAGTCTGTCATTTGAAATAAAAAAAAAACAATTCAAAACTTTCATTTCTACTTCCATGTAAACAGAGTTTTGGTGATACGGTCAAAACTTCATTAGCAAGTTAAGTTCAGATTCAGATTCTATGATGTTCAAAACATTGGTAATGATTGATTTTTAAACCTTGGTATATCAGATCAATATATCTGTATGTCTGTGAAAACCTTGTGTACAATGATAACCTCTAAAAATGTCCCTAACTATTTTTTAAACAAATTGCATTGTGTCTAACTTGTTAGAGACTTCAGGCCTATTGTTTTTGGTGCAGTTAGGTACAGTACTTCATTCCATATCCTTCAAAAATGTCCAATGATAACTGCCATAGGAACTATTTAATTAAAACAGAATTTGTGCAGTCTGCTTTGGTTAGTCATAGGACCAGGACTATGGGCTTGCATAATTTATATACAAGTAGTTTTTGATACACATAATTTAATATAAATGTACACACACACATGCACTTCAAAGAAATTTATAAGTGAAGACAGCTGTCGGCTTGTTTGCTCTATCAGAAAACATGCTGGATGATGAAGAGAAAGAAATGACCACACTCACACACTGCAGAGATCTGTAAAGATCTATTAAGACACTTCTGTACCAATCTATTTGTGCAGCTTGTTAAATTTATTTGAATCAATATTTATAGTTTCAAATTAAAAATAGTCAGTTTAGTGTTCACTTTACTCTACATGCATTTGTGTACAGTACATAATAAATATAAGTTAATGTAATTGATTGTATATTATTGTACACTACCATTAATTGTTTCATATTGTAAAATCTTCCCTTGAGTTATTTCCTGCAATATCACTAAAGTGAAATTTACATGAAAGTACTGTATGGACCATTCTATGTCTATGTTGTTATTTGATAAGCAACTTTAAAAAAAGAGGAGGATATTGGCCTGAAGCCATCTGTTTAGTCTCCCATTCATCATATGCTTTTCATTAAACTTGCGCATTTCTCAATAGATTTATTACATATATGGCTCACTGATGTCAGTATATTTCCACCAAAGTGATAAGTGACAGATAACTTATTAGGCACGTAAAGCTTATGCCTGCATGTGACTAAGGCAACAATAAGGGTCACAGTCACTTTAGCCTGCAGCCTGTCATTATTACTTTCATTAGTATCAAGTGTAAAGCAGCTGCAGATAACATCTTCTGCTTCAAGAGTATCCCAGACAGCTTCCACAGTTTCTCAACAGCCTCTTTACCTAACATATTGTACTAAAATCATTGCCCTTCTATAAGGAAATGGCAACATCATTTTTGATTAAATGCTGTGTGCAAGAAGTGAATTTTTGCAATGCGAGAAAATTCACTGACTCATCAGTTTAAATGATATCTTAAATTCCTTTCTGCAAATAAAATGTCAAATCAGACACTCTTATTAGAAAGCTCCCCTCACTAACGAAGCTACCAGTCAAATTCAGAAAACTTTTAATGCGGCATAAGCTTGTGCAGACGAATGTACAGAAGAAAGAGGTGGACAGCCTTGTATGGGTCAAGATTTTTGCCAGTGAATAAACTATTTCAATAAGGTCAGAGAGGCGAGAGTATGTCGGTTTGGTCATGTGCAGAGGAGAGATGCTGGGTATATTGGGAGAAGGATGATAAGGATAGAGCTGCCAGGGAAGAGGAAAAGAGGAAGGCCTAAGAGAAGGTTTATGGATGTGGTGAGAGAGGACATGCAGGTGATGGGTGTAACAGAACAAGATGCAGAGGACAGAAAGATATGGAAGAAGATGATCTACTGTGGCAACCCCTAACGGGAGCAGCCGAAAGAAGAAGAAGAAGAAAATCACTATAATTCAGAAATGACTGACAGCGTCTAGGGTTATTTTTGATAGCAACTCTGCTCAAAATAGTAAAGATGTTATGATTATTTGTATCACATATGCTTTATAAAGCACAGTGGTAAATCAGTACAAGTAATTAGAAAAAATGATCAGTTTATATAATCAAGGGAGCCCTGAAGGATAAAAGACACTATAAAAATAGATCAGGAGCCCAACTATTATGAAATTCTCTATACAGTTATCAACAAATAAGGGTAGCTAGAACATGGAAGGCTCTATAGGTGTGCTTAGGGCCTTCCACTTAACAGTATTCTAAACAGATTTTAGCTACCCTTATTTGTTGGTAATTGTATAGAAATTTTAATAATAGTCTTCTGTTCCTTTCTTTACAGTGGAAAATCACAGCATGATTGTAGAAACCAAGAATGATTTCACCTCACCAGTAATCCAAACAATAAATTGAAATAAAAAAAAAGAAAGCCTCTCACATCAACTTGTGTATTTAATGCTACCGCTGCCAAGACATCATCCATAACTTTGATGTTTTTATTTTTCATCAATTCAGTGTGACACAGCTGCTTACAAAACATCTGTTGCGCAAGTAGGACAAAAATTATTTGAACAAAGGTGCAGGATTTAAATTACAGTGAAATAAGCATACGCCATCGTATCTGAATGTTCCAAACATAGTGTAATAAATCACACTTGACCATGACAGACATGTTTGTTCATGTTTAAGTTCAAATTAGCATAAAATAATGAACTAAATGCACCATATATGGCCTGAACAGGCTTTCAAACAGTCCAGCAACTACAATTCATTTCCCAAAGGACAACTAAAGAAATACTCAAACATGAACAAATGATGACGTTAGCATACTACTGTAGTTAGTAATGTTATCTGAATTTAATCCATAAAAGACCTGAACTGCTAAAATAGTTCCTCCTTTCACTTCTGAAAGAAGAAAAGAATACTAATTTGAGATACTGACTGCTACAATGGAATGACTTAATGACATGGTCAACAACACTGCTGCCTCACAACCTCAGAAGACTAACATGAAATCTTATCCCATTCATTTCCTGTGGCTCCCCATGTCTGTATGAGTTTTTTTATTCCCCAGGTCTTGGTACTCTTCTTATCCTCTCATATCCCAAAGATGGTGGCCTGCTCAAGGGTCTACCTTTTGAGAACTGCATAATTGGACTGAGTACATATAAGCATGAGATTTAACAAAATGATAAGGATTGCTGTGTTGAGTCACAAGTCTGGACACTTCTGCTGATCTTCCACTATCAAAGACACTCTAATGGCAACTCTTCCGCTTCCTGGGAACCTAGACAAGATGAGGTATGAGACTGAGAGACAGCGAGAATAAAATGAGTGCCTTTTATCAAGTTCGTCAATTTCCTAGCTAAAGAAGAAAAAGGCAAATGAGCCAACTCTTTCCATTAAAATCAGATCCTATGAAACTTACATATATATGACAAATCAAAAAGAAAAAAATAAAGATTACTATA
This sequence comes from Erpetoichthys calabaricus, assembly GCF_900747795.2. Lineage (NCBI taxonomy): Eukaryota > Metazoa > Chordata > Cladistia > Polypteriformes > Polypteridae > Erpetoichthys > Erpetoichthys calabaricus. The sequence continues at coordinate 159,580,288 of NC_041395.2, forward strand.
TCAGTAAAAATTAAAAGACCCTCATAAGGCTGCCATCATGGAAGCAATTAAAGAGCAAAAAAGTTGCAATACAAATGAGCAGTGGCATGTTCTAGTAAAATTAGTGCAATGCTATGGATATGAAGAAACCCAAAAAAGAGGGCGGCATAGGTGTAAAAACATAATTCATTATATAGTAAATATCACCAAAAAAGGTGTTTACTCATGGAATATTTAAATGGCAAATGGTTTCTATGAATAATTGATAAGAAAACAATATTTAGACAATATGGCATGAGAGACACAATTATTGTAATGCTTGTTGTGATTTTACCAGAATATTACAAAAAATTCACTGATATAGTTGAATAGTGCATGACCTAAATAAACATACAATGTAAAAGCCAAAAGCAGATATTACATTTTACTTTGAGATTTTGGTATGATCAAATGGAGAAAATTACAAAGCAGTAGTTTGCAGACATCAAGGCACCTAGGTCATCGACGATTTGACCAAATAAGAGACAGAACTCAGAGTGAAGTTTTGGTCTAAAGTTGAACTGACAGGGGAAGTCAGGGAGAGAGCTCACGACTATGCTTTTGTTTGCCTGTGTCAGAGTTGCCTTATGAGAGATGAGAAGCTAAAAGTAAAGTAGAGAGACGAAAGGGAGGATGTTTGTAAAATTGAATTGCAATTGGATAGAGTCCTGAATAATTTATTATATTACCTTTAGAAAAATGTGGTATTACACTTCCAATATGTTTACGTTTTTTCCAGATCTGTTTAATCATATACTTTCCAAGACCTATTTACTTATTTATATTTATAAAGCATACTTTCAAATTTTAGATACTTTACAATATGGTTTTGATGTGAAAGCTAATTATATATAAGAAAAAAAAAAAACTGCAAAAATTATTTTTACAAGATGTCCTATCTTGTAGGGAGGTTATTTTCATTTGGTTCAATTAGGAGACCGGTGTCACATTCAGTCATTCTGTAACAAATCATGTTGGATAGTTACTGCCAAAGTAATGTTATTTCTATTACACATGACTCAGATGATAGTTTATTATGCTGATAAATATATATTTCTATAATAATAAAATAATTTAACAAATGAGAAAATTAACTTACCATAATTGATAAAGTAAATAAAACTAAAATTCTCAACAGAAAAGGTATTAGATAGAATGATAAAAACAATGTATCAAGCATACTAATAGAACTCAGATTAATAAAAGCATTGTAGATGCTTCATTAACGAAATGTGTGATTTTGCTGTTTTGACAGTAATGAAAATTGCCCAATGTTAAGCAATGTGTACTTTTTTCAACCTAAAACTCAAGGAGTGATTAATGACTTACATAAGCTGCCTCAGCAAAAGCGGTTTAAGACATAAACTCACAAGCCACTTTATCAGGTACATCTTGTTAGTACCAGGTTGGACCCCCTTTTGCCTTCAGAACTGCTGTAATTCTCAATGGCATAGATTCAACAAGGTGCTGGAAATATTCTTCAATGTTTTTCGTCCGTATTGACATGATAGTATCATGCAATTGCTGCAGATTTGTCGGCTGCACATTCATGATGCAAACCTCCTGTTCCACTACATCCCAAAGGTGGTCTGATGGATTGAGATCTGGTGACTGTGGAGGCCATTTGAGGACAGTGAACTCATTGTCATGTTCAAGAAACCAGTTTGAGATGATTTGAGTTTTTTGATATAGCGTGTTACTCGGCTGGAAGTAGCCATCACAAGATGGGTACACTGCAGTCATAAAGGGATGGACATGGTCTGTCATGGTCAGGTAGGCTGAGGCATTTAAATGATGCTCAATTGGTACTAAGGAGCCCAAAGAGTGAAAATATCCATTGCTCCATTACACCATCACCAGGCTGAACTGTTCATACAAGGCAGGATCCACGCTTTCATGTTGTTGATGACAAATTCTGACCCTACCATCCAAATGTTGCTCCAGAAATTTAGACTCATCAGACCAGGCAACATTTTTCCAATCTCCTATTGTCCAATTTTGGTGAGCTGGTGTAAACTGTAGCCACAGTTGCTTGTTCTTAGCTGACAGGAGTGGCATACATGAGGTCTCCTGCTGCTGCAGCCCAGGTGTGATGTGTTCTGCATTCAAAGATGCTCATCTGCATACCTCGGTTGTAATGAGTAGTTATTTCAGTTACTGTTGCCTTTCTATTAGCTCGAACCAGTCTGGCTATTCTTCCCATACCTCTGACATCAACAAGGCATTTGGGGCAGGAGAACTGCCAATCACTGGATATTTTCCCTTTTTCAGACCATTCTCTGTAAACCCCAGAGATGGTTATGTGGGAAAATCCCAGCAGTTTCTGAAATATTCAGACCAGCCTGTCTGGCACCAACAACCATGCCATGTTCAAATCACTTAAACAACTTTCTTCCCCATTCTAATGCTTGGTTTGAACTTTAGCAGGTTGTCTTGACAATGTCTACATGTCTAAATGCATTGAGTGCTGCCATGTAATTGGCTAATTAGATTTTTGCGTTAACAAGCAGTTCAACAGATGTATCTAATAAAGTGGCCGGTGAATGTACACTTTCATATAAAATGCCTATGTTAAAAACAAGAAAAACATACTATCATACAAAATAAGTTAAAAAAAGTGATTCTTATTAGATAAGCCACAGTTGCCAAAATGGTGGCGGTAGTGTAAATACAAAAGCTTTAAGGCCGGGTTTGTACTTAACGCAACGCATACTTTATGTATATTTGGAAGATTCCACCAGGTGGCAGTGCGAGATATCATCACGGTGAGAATAGGTTCACCTTCTCTGTATTGTGAATTGCCTGAAACACCCATTAAATTCTGAGGGCACCTTGGCACAATATCTCTGAAAAGGATGGATGTTTAGTGATTAAATCCGTAAATGCAGGGGGGCGCCCTTTCCAGCTAGCATTGGGCACGGGGCAGAAACAATCCCTGGACGGGGAATCAGCTCATTGCAAGGTGAATACAAGCACTCACATACACTAGCGTCATTTTAGCATCACCAAATCCCCAAACTTGCATGTCTTTGGAAAGAACCTGGAGCACACTGTGGAAACCCACCAGGAAAACATGCAAACTCCAGGCAGGGAACACCACGAACGTGACTCCCTGTGAGAAAGCAGCGCTATCGCTCCACCACAATGTGTAATTATTAACAGTATTCATAAATTAAATTAACGAGGACGTGTCAAATAAATGCTGGGAATGCGTGGCAGCCATGATGCGTGTATATATGAATTCTGAGTGTGAAGTATAAACCAACCTTTAGACTTCATATTAATCTAAAGGTAAATCCATACTACTATATATTCATTTAAAAATAATGTTTTTAAACTAAAACAACCACCATTCATACTAGTATTTTAAATTGTTTATGAAAGTATATTCATCCACAATAAAATAACCAAAAACGCATAGGAGGTGGATGTTCTCCTACACTAGGTATGTGTGCATTTGTGGAAAAATCGTTAAAGGGGTGGTAATGCTGCTGGCCAAGGGATTAATCAGAAAACTGTAGTGATCATTACATTTATGTGCCTTTTGCGTATGTATGCACCATCCATACTGTACAACATTTAGAAGCATACAGGTAAGTAACTCAAGTGCCATGGAAAGCACTGGTAATGAATATGGTTTTATTCTGTGAAGAATGACCAAACAATGAATGAGACATTATAATGAGCAGGAATTATTCAGTGAAGGGCTACATGATAGACACAAATCAATCAAAGCATGATTAGAGACTCAGTTATCCAAAAGATATGTTTTCGGCTGTCCATATTACAATGCAGAGGCTGCGTTTTCAGAAGTATACATCTCTGGTGAGCATTTCCAACAGTATACATTTTTGTGGGTTCAAAATGCCAGGGTAGTGTGGATTAAAGATGAAAATGGAGACTAATTTTTTTTTAAATGAAAATGCAGTACTGTGCATGAGGCCATATTATCAAAACTACTAACAAAGGAATCCCATTCAAAATTAACAGAGAGACCATAGAATGCAATTGTTTTAGTTTGCTACAGAAAAAAACTCGGGGTTACAATAAGTAGCCAAAACAGGGTAACAGGTTTCTGCCCATTCTAGTAAACAATTAGGAAATGTTCTTCCTCTGGACAATTGATGCCTGATCTCCCTGGAGAACTTTCATATTTCAATTTAGTGCTTGTCAATGCATCCGACCTGACACTTCAAAACCTATGTTCAATGTGCCTGTTCACTGCAGAACAATGATCTTACTGATCAAAATATATAGAATATGTTAGGTTAGTGTGGTCAAAGTCTGGAATGCAGATATTTGGGGTAGATGAGAATGAGTGTTAATAATATAGGCTATGGTATAATTTTCAACTATTTCTTCTCTGTACAGTAGAGGATTAATCCTGTTTAGGTGGCCCACTGATGCAAAAAATGTTTATTTTTTGTTTTACTGGTGCTGATCCCCAAGCTTCTAGTTTTTAGATTAGATTAGATAGACTTTATTAATCCCAAATTGAAATTCAGATGCATACTGCAGCAAAAACCAAAAAAACAAGCATACAGACTCACAGAACAAATAATACAGTGAATTAATCAATCAATTGATAGAATAGTCTACTCTATATATATAATATCCTAAGCCTAAAAGTGCAACGATTTTATGTCATGTTTCTTGTCACGCTTTAAATCGGGCTTATTTTAAAACCTAAATGTTTGGTATCATTCTTTTCAGAATTTATCTAACTTTAACATGATGTTGTTAGATTTTCAGATTCTTATTCTGTTTTTAAATTATGAACTAAAATATCAAGAACTCACATCCTGCAACACAAGATGTTGTCCCAACAGATTTAACCATGCCCGGGGCCGGAAATAAAAGCCAAATAGTAGGACAGCTGCTGTATAGGCTTTTAAATGTTCGAAGTGTCGCAAAAGATGCAGATCACAATGCACGGCAGCAGCAGCATCAAGCCAGCAGCTGATTGAGCAAAGAGGAGGTAAAAAAAAAATAATTGTTTCCCATTGTATCACCATTTAAGAGGGGGTTTCGGAGGAGCGACCGTGTCTCCTTGGGGTGTGTTCAGCCCCCCCTTCACAACACGAGTGGCAAAGACACGAAGTGGCTGGCGAGTGAAGCGAGCAAAGGCAACCCCTTAGTAAATAAATAAATAAATAAATATTGTGCAGATATTTCAAATTGAACTTAACGAGTACAACAGGAGGAAGCACTGAATTGCCTGATAGTAATTGGCAGAAAGGACTCCCAAATGCGCTTTTTAGCACACTGTGGTGGAATGAGGCAGTGAATAAAAGTGCTCCACGATAGCTCCTCAATTCAATTTTGCTATCATCCTCTTTTTCACAATGGCTTCCAGTGTATCCAAGGTTTTCCCTGTGATGGAGCAGACTTTCCTGATAACATTTTGATTTTATATGTGCCTATCATTTCTAAAAAAATGAATCATAAAAGGAAGGTCAAACTAGATATTTTGTGGAAGGAATCGTGGATCTTGTCCTAGTGATCAGGAGCATATTTTGAAGGAAGTAAAAGAAAATCCTAAAGCTCCTGCACTCATGAGTTCACTGTTATTCAACACTGTCTTTGTTATGATAAGTTTGGAATTTATATATGCTAGAATGCTACCAGCCATGTGCATCCTGCTTCCATGTTTCTATCTTCTTCTTCTTCTGTTGAATTTTTCCAGGTGCCTTTTGTGGTTTTCCTTAAAAAAGAAAAGTTTTATTAGAAGACAAAGGAAGACAAGGTGCTTAAAGGGTGGATTCAGCTTAGTGGTTCCAGTTGCTACAACCCTAGGAGCCCTAGAAAAGTAACTGAAACAGATCTTTAAGTACATAAACAAACCAATAGGTTAAAAATATATGAGGACACAGTAAAAAGGTTGGAGTTCAAAAACTGGAAAGAGCAAAGTTAAAAGATCAGATAGAAAGTCAATTCTGTCAGTTGAAGAAAAACTTACTTTAAAAATGCTAGGGTGAGATGTAAAGTAAGAAGGCTAAAATATTTAACATTCAGTTTAGAAGCAACTGTAAAATACATCAAGTAAAATAAATCTAAATGACCTAATAGATGAACTGTGAATTCTCTATTTTCATATATCTTTCATACACTGTATTATGGCAAAAATACACTATCTAGACAGAGTTTGCCTTGACATATTACTAACACAAAGATGATGTGGTTAGTGATTGAATTCAATGCACCAAGCAAGGTTTCGTGTGCAATACTGCACATTGTGCAATGTCTGCATTATTTGGTACACTGAGCAATTTATCTAATTTACCATTCACGACAAATAAAAAAATCTATTAGAATATTTCAGTACACTTAAATTTAGGCTGATATACAGGACTGAAAGAAGATGTGAACAAAGTGCATTTACCGCATGTAATTTGAGAAATACTGCTGGACACAAACAATAAGAGGGACCTTCAAGAAAAACATGGAGTTATTCTGGAAAAAGGAGGTGAGTCTTCTAATTTAGATATGATGGTCACCAAAGGAAAATTTATATATGGAAGGAGCAATGACTATTTAGTTTTCTCAATACAGTAATCCCTCCTCCATCGCGGAGGTTGTGTTCCAGAGCCACCTGCGAAATAAGAAAATCCGCGAAGTAGAAACCATATGTTTATATGGTTATTTTTATATTGTCATGCTTGGGTCACAGAGTTGCGCAGAAACACAGGAGGTTGTAGAGAGACAGGAACGTTATTCAAACACTGCAAACAAACATTTGTCTCTTTTTCAAAAGTTTAAACTGTGCTCCATGACAAGACAGAGATGACAGTTCCGTCTCACAATTAAAAGAATGCAAACATATCTTCCTCTTCAAAGGAGTGCGCGTCAGGAGCAGATACTGTAATGTCAGAGAGATAGAGAAAAGCAAACAAATCAATAGGGCTGTTTGGCTTTTAAGTATGCGAAGCACCGCGGCACAAAGCTGTTGAAGGCAGCAGCTCACACCCCCTCCGTCAGGAGCAGAGAAAGAGAGAGAGAGAGAGATAGAGAGAGACAGAGTTTGTTTTTCAATCAAAAATCAATACGTGCCCTTCGAGCTTTTAAGTATGCGAAGCACCGTGCACCATGTCGCTTCACGAAGCAGCTGCACAGAAGGTAGCAACGTGAAGATAATCTTTCAGCATTTTTAGACGAGCGTCCGTATCGTCTAGGTGTGCGAACAGCCCCCCTGCTCAATCCCCCTACGTCAGGATCAGAGACAGTCAGCGCAAGAGAGAGACAGAGAAAAGTAAGTTGGGTAGCTTCTCAGCCATCTGCCAATAGCGTCCCTTGTATGAAATCAACTGGGCAAACCAACTGAGGAAGCATGTACCAGAAATTAAAAGACCCATTGTCCGCAGAAATCCGCGAACCAGCAAAAAATTTGCGATATATATTTAAATATGCTTACATATAAAATCCGCGATGGAGTGAAGCCGCGAAAGGCGAAGCGCGATATAGCGAGGGATTACTGTAGTCCTCTTTAAGAAAACCATTTGGCCTTGTCAGAGTAAGAGAATACCTTAACTGGCCTGTGTTAAGCCAGGTAACGGAAACACCAAGAACCATAGGTGACATTGTGGGGATGAAAGGGATACTTTGAGGAAGTTACTAACGACCTTATGTCAGCACTATTCCACTACTTCTTACACTTAAACGGAGTCCAATAATGTCTGTGTGGTAACTACAGTGGTCAGAAACCCATAAAGTTAATGGGCAAAATTGGATATGGCCAGATCTGTTAAAAATAATGGACAGATTTGGATTAATCTGTTTACCATTACCCTTCCCTGTTGTATGGAAAGAAAGGCCTTAAAATTGGCACACTGTAGTGATGGTATCAATCATTCTAAAAGAAGGCCTGGACAAGTGCTGCACCTATAGTTACTGTATATAAGAAACACTGTTTAGAGCAAAATGGTACATAAGAAAAACAGAAGATTTGTGAACCAAAGCTTTTGTAGGAGATTCTATTCTGACTGAGGAACAGTTGATCAATTTTTTTCTCACACCAAGACCTTATCATGTCTTATAGAAGATATCTGGAAGAGCTGTCAGAACTCCTGGCACCCACTTCCACCTGATTTTATAGTTCTCTCTCCCAGAAAATTGTCAGAACAACTGCCTTTTATTTAAAGGTAAAAGTCAGTGTAGTGGTAAGTATAAGACACATTGGTAGCAAAGTGTGACCTCTACTTACTAGTTTTTCTATGCCATGTTCCTATCTTAGTTTGTGATTAAAACCTAGTACATATTGACTGAAAAGATCAATACATGGGTGCAAAAGAAAAAATGTTTTCTTAGTAGGATTGCTGAGCTTAATGTTTGTGACATGGGGAGCAGCTGAAATTGCTTATCTGGTCCATGCTTTTCAGTTTATTGCTGTCATAACTAACACCAAGAAATACATTTTGAAAAGATTGGATGATAGACTTAAAAAAAGGAAAGCCAACTCAAAATGAAACATTCCTTACCTTAAATGTGCGTCTATCACAAAGCGAAGCACTCTGCTAAACTGAAGACAGTAAATTTCCAAATCATTCATGTACAGCTGTGATCTAAAATGTTTAAAATGCTCCTCTTTCTTGGAAGCTGGAGATTGGATTGAACACTGCTGTTGATCGTATTTTTTTCTTGTCATTTTAGTAGCATGAGCACAAACAGTCTCTGCCGTCACACCATGTAACTATATAACCTAATCTGTGAGGATTATCACACATTAATAATTGAGGAAAGTCGTTAGCATTCCATTAAGATCCCTCTGTGTGAGGAGCCAATGCTTCCTTTATCATGTTGATACAGCTAAAAAGGATTACACTCTCAAAGGATTGTTCTTTATCTAACTGCTTGGGTTAGCATACTTTATTTAATACGGTTTGTTGTTTTTGGATTGTACATCCACTGTCAGTTTAGACAATTTAGTGCTATGGCAAGTTAAAGGGCTTGGTATGTGCTAGAACAAATTTGGAAGACAGTGTTGTGGTATTGTGGCTTTAGAATAAAAGACAGTTTGGCAGGGACCATCTGTCATTTTTTTATCTGTGTCAGATGATGAATCTGTCATATGTTTCATAACTAGGTTAACTTCTGGACTGTTTGTAAGCAAACAGGAACAAAGCTAAGGTCAATTTTGAGATACGACAGACACTTGGTAATTTATATTTTTTTCTTAATTTAATATTTATTCTAACATTATCAAACCCACTTTAATTCAACTGATGGTTGTGGAGATGATGACATTTAACAGCTTCAGGCACAAGGCAGGCATCAACCCTGGGCAAGGTTCCAAGCCACTGTTGGGTCAACTCATGCACATATTCACAGAGGGTCAGTTGAAATTCAACAATTAACCCCATGCACAGTCCTTCAGACGAGGGAGGAAAAAGGAAAACATGCCAGTTCCACACAGTCAGCAGCAACTAAACACAGGATTCAAACTCAAGAAGCAGGATCCATAAGCCGGTAGTACAAGCCACCTTTTTAATGCTCCCACCACAATATATACTGCCTAGTAATTAGGCAGTAAGTAGTACACCACATCAGTTATTGAATAAAAACAACAGGGTGATTGAATTGATTTAATTGAATACAGTATTGTGTTGTGCTTTTCATTCTAACAGAGCTTCCAATCCAAACTCAAAAGTTGAACTTTAAACATCTCTTATTGAACTTTAAACTTATCTTATTTTTTCTTAAAATTACTCTCACACGTGAGTGGCACACTTGATGAATATGAAACGTGTAGAAATTATGATTATAAGGATAATAAGTCAAATACATATAGCCAGTATATTAACAAACCATACGTCTATTTTTTTAATCTCCTAATCAATTACAGTGTTACTGGGTGGAATTAACTAATATTGGAAAGGACATACAGTAAGTCCATCTCAGGGCAAATAAACACAAGGTTATATTAAAGTTGTTAATTACATATACTGTGTATAACATTGTCAAACTCACTTGGTCTAATTAAATTAAATTTTGCGGAGTGTCAGACTATCCCAGCAGCATGAGGCATTGGTCAGAAACAAACTTCAGTGCATCACAAGGCACATTCAGCTACACCGACACTCACTCTTGCCTGAAATAATCTGCATATCTCTGAGATGTGATTAAAAGACAGAGACCATTCAGTAAGTATTGTATGCAAGGTAGTGACACTGTTCATCACAAGACACACTTGCTGTACATACAGTACGTTCACTAAATAGCATTCCTTTAGCTGAAAAACAAATACACCTTAAAAGAATCAGAATCATAATTCACTTTATTGACCAGGTACACTAATGTGTACTAGGAATTTGTCTTGATAGTACTAGTGCAACATACCATGACAACACAGAATACAAGACAAATAAAAGTAGAAAAATATAAAATGATAAAATATGATGCAGCATACAAGGGCAATACAAAAATAAAAATGTGAAAGAAAACAAGGAAACAGCATAAAGATTTGGGGATTCTGCCCTATATACTTGTCAAATGAGTCAAGAGATATGGCAAATACAGTAGATGAGGTCAGAACAGACTCGATGGCTGTGTAGAATTGGACCAATATTGCTTGAGGGAGATTGAATTTTCTCAGCTGACACAAAAAGAACAGTAGTGGGGAAAGGACACATCCCTGTGGTGCACCAGTTCTAAGGGTTAATGGGTCAGACGTGTGTGCCCAACCACACATACTGTTTCCTGTCTGTAAGAACGTCTATGATCCAATGGCAGATTGAACTGGGCAAGTTTCTTATCAAGGAACTCTGAGATGGTTATATTGAAAGCAGAAATAAAATTCACAAAAAGTTCCTCACATATGCCCCTGGCTTATCAAGTTGTTGGTAAATAAAGCTCAGGCCTAAATGCACTACATCATTCACAGAATAGTTAGCTCTGTATGCAAACTGAAATGGGCCCAGGAAGTCTTTTGTAGCATTCTTGAGGTAATTCAGAATTAGGTGTTCAAAGGTCTTCACTACCACAGAGGTTAACACTACTAGTCTGTAGTCATTTATGCCTGTGACCTTTGATTTTGTTGCTACTGGAATGATGGTAAAAGTCTTGAAGCAAGCAGGAACAGTGCACAGATCCAGATAATGGTTGTAAATGTCAATAAATACTGTAGACAGCTGGTCTGAACAGTGATTGAGTGTGGAAGGGAAAATAGGTTCCAGGCCTGAAGCATTTTTAATATTTTTTGAATAAGCTGCAGACATCTCTTGCAGTGATGACAGGAGGGAGAAGCTGAGAAGAAGATGAGTGTAGAGTAGTAACAGTTAGACCATCAGGTAGATCTATGTCACATTGTCTTTCAAAGCGACCATAAAACTAATTTAACTAATTAGCCAGACTGGGATCAGCAGAACTGTTTGATGTTTGTTTCTTGTCATTCGTGACCTGTTTAAGGCCTCTCCAGACTAATGCATTGTCATTCGCAGACAATTGTTCCTGTAGCTTATCTGAGTACTTTCTTTTCGTACCTTCAATCCATTTCTCTAAGATATACTTGGCTTTCCTGTATTCCTCATGATTGCCAGATCTGAAACCATAGTCGTTTGAGCTCTGGTGTGAACCAAGGCTTATCATTGCTAAACTTCACAGTTGTTTTGTTGGAATGCAAATATTGTCACAAAAGCTAATATATGAAGCTACAGTATCAGTGTATTTATGTGGGTTAGAGGTGGCAGTTTTGAAGGCACTCCAGTCTGGTCTACTTTCTAACAGTTTTTTTACAGACTTTACAGTTTTCAGCTTTTGTTTGTAAGCAGGAATAATGTGAATCATAGAATGTTCAGAATAACCAAGAGGGGCACAGCAGAAAGCATGATAAGCATCCTTAATAGCTGCATAACAGTGATTTAGAAAATTTTCATCTCTGTTAGGGCATTTTATTTACTATTGATATTTAGGAATGACCTGGTTAAAATTAACATGGTTCAAATCACCCAAAATAATGATCTGCAAGTCTGGGTTGTGTTTTTCAATCTTAGAGATTACATCAGTGAGTTGCCCATGCACTTCGTGAGCATTAGCACAAGGCCAAATGTAAACAATGGCTAAAATTACTGAGGAAAACTCGGATGGTAAGGAAAACGGCATACAGTTTATAATAAGCAATTCTAGATTGGGAGATCATGATTTTAACATCATCACACCAGCCTTGATTAACACAGAAACACACTTTTCCGGTCTTTGTTTTTCTGCAGAGTTTGGTAACGAGGTCTGCTCTGTAAACCATGAAGTAGGGTAAATGCAATGCAGAGTTGAGAATAGATTTATTCATCCACGTTTCAGTAAAGCACAAAACAGATAAAAAAGAAAAGCCCGTTTTAGTACATATTAACAGCTGCAGTCGACTTTGTTTGCCAGTGAGTGAATGTTTGATAGACATATTCCAGGCAGTGGTTGCTGTAGTCCTTGCTTCCTGAATCGAACCAGGACACCACTCTTCTGTATCTGTCCTCTGCTGTCAGGCTACCTGTTTAGTGGCATGAACACCAGTCTTGTAAAAATCCACGGATATAGTTATAATATCTGGAGTCACATCAGGTGGCACACTGCGCCCGATATTCAGAAGCTCTTCCCATGTTTATGTTATATGACTTTGCATGGTAACAATGAAGTTAACACAAAAAGACAAAGAAGAAGCACCAAATTACCATGGCTGCCAAAATCAGTCATAATAAAAATAAACTGAAATTAAAACCTCATATTAAAAAAAACTAACTGAAATAAAATTGAAAAGTATGGACACAGAAACTAGTGGCTTCAATTTTTTTTAAATAAACCAATTGGTTGCCTACTGGTTAATGTTCCCTCTAAGGAACGTACAGCTTTTTAACTTTAAATTTAAGGAACATTCTTTAGTACTAGGGTGTTGTACCGTGTTAGCCATTATGAATGTAGAGAAAAGCCAAGCAAAATAACACCTTTTATTGGCTAACTAAAAAGATTACAATATGCAAACTTTCGAGGCAACTCAGGCCCCTTCTTTAGGCAAGATGTAATACAGAAACTGGAGTTCCCTATGTTTATATACACACTCTAGGACAAGAAACAACATTGGTAAATATTTAAATGAGAAATTTTAAATGTAAAAAATTAATAGATTCATTCAGGCTAGGGTTAATTTAACAAGAGAGAAAAGAACAATGTATTGTCAAGATCTCTGGATAAGATAACTGTCCAACAAAGTCTTTTGAAGTTTGTAATGAGTTTTTTCAAAACAATGTGGATCTGTAGACAGGTTGTCTGTCATTCTGAGAGATGTAAACAATCCTCATATCTGGCCATAAAACTCTTGTCTTTATTCAATCCATGTTGTTATTAAAGTATTAAATTTTAGCATGAGTTTAACTTCCATCCATCCATTCTCTTCCGCTTATCCGAGGTCGGGTCGCGGGGGCAGCAGCTTGAGCAGAGATGCCCAGACTTCCCTCTCCCCGGCCACTTCTTCTAGCTCTTCCGGGAGAATCCCGAGGCGTTCCCAGGCCAGCCGGGAGACATAGTCCCTCCAGCGTGTCCTGGGTCTTCCCCGGGGCCTCCTCCCGGTTGGACGTGCCCGGAACACCTCCCCAGGGAGGCGTCCAGGAGGCATCCTGATCAGATGCCCGAGCCACCTCATCTGCCTCCTCTCGATGCGGAGGAGCAGCGGCTCTACTCTGAGCCCCTCCCGGATGACTGAGCTTCTCACCCTATCTTTAAGGGAGAGCCCAGACACCCTGCGGAGGAAACTCATTTCAGCCGCTTGTATTCGCGATCACGTTCTTTCGGTCACTACCCATTGCTCATGACAATAGGTGAGGGTAGGAACATAGATTGACCGGTAAATTGAGAGCTTTGCCTTATGGCTCAGCTCCTTTTTCACCACGACAGACCGATGCAGAGCCCGCATCACTGCGGACGCCGCACCGATCCGCCTGTCGATCTCACGCTCCATTCTTCCCTCACTCGTGAACAAGACCCCGAGATACTTGAACTCCTCCACTTGAGGCAGGATCTCGCTCCCAACCCTGAGAGGGCACTCCACCCTTCTCCGGCTGAGGACCATGGTCTCGGATTTGGAGGTGCTGATTCCAATCCCAGCCGCTTCACACTCAGCTGCGAACCAATCCAGAGAGAGCTGAAGATCACGGCCTGATGAAGCAAACAGGACAACATCATCTGCAAAAAGCAGTGACCCAATCCTGAGTCCACCAAACCGGACCCCCTCAACACCCTGGCTGCGCCTAGAAATTCTGTCCATAAAAGTTATGAACAGAATCGGTGACAAAGGGCAGCCCTGGCAGAGTCCAACTCTCACTGGAAACGGGTTCGACTTACTGCTGGCAATGCGGACCAAGCTCTGACACCGGTTGTACAGGGACCGAACCGCCCTTATCAAGGGGTCCGGTACTCCATACTCCCGGAGCACCCCCCACAGGATCCCCGGAGGAACACGGTCGAGCGCCTTTTCCAAGTCCACAAAACACATGTAGACTGGTTGGGCGAACTCCCATGCACCCTCCAGGACTCTGCTAAGGGTGTAGAGCTGGTCCACTGTTCCGCGACCAGGACGAAAACCACACTGTTCCTCCTGAATCCGAGGTTCGACTATCCGACGGACCCTCCTCTCCAGAACCCCCGAATAGACTTTTCCAGGGAGGCTGAGGAGTGTGATCCCTCTGTAGTTGGAACACACCCTCCGGTCCCCCTTCTTAAAGAGGGGGACCACCACCCCGGTCTGCCAATCCAGAGGCACTGTCCCTGATGTCCATGCGATGTTGTAGAGACGTGTCAACCAAGACAGCCTTACAACATCCAGAGCCTTAAGGAACTCCAGGCGTATCTCATCCACCCCCGGGGCCCTGCCACCAAGGAGTTTTTTGACCACCTCGGTGACCTCAGTCCCAGAGATGGGGAAGCCCACCTCCTAGTCCCCAGGCTCTGCTTCCTCATTGGAAGGCATGTTATTGGGATTGAAGAGGTCTTCGAAGTACTCCCCCCACCGACTCACAACGTCCCAAGTCGAGGTCAGCAGCGCACCATCACCACCATATACAGTGCTGACACTGCACTGCTTCCCCCTCCTGAGACGCCGGACGGTGGACCAGAATCTCCTCGAAGCCATCCGAAAGTCGTTCTCCATGGCCTCCCCAAACTCCTCCCATTCCCGAGTTTTTGCCTCAGCAACCACCGAAGCTGCATTCCGCTTGGCCTGCCGGTACCTATTAGCTGCCTCCAGAGTTCCACAGGACAAAAGGGACCGGTAGGACTCCTTCTTCAGCCTGACGGCATCCCTCACCGCCGGTGTCCACCAACGGGTTCGGGGATTGCCGCCACGACAGGCACCAACCACCTTATGGCCACAGCTCCGGTCAGCCGCCTCAACAATAGAGGCACGGAACATGGCCCATTCGGACTCAATGTCCCCCACCTCCCTCGGGACATGGTCGAAGTTCTGCCGGAGGTGGGAGTTGAAGCTACTTCTGACAGGGGGCTCTGCCAGACGTTCCCAGCAGACCCTCACAACACATTTGGGCCTACCAGGCCTGACCGGCATCCTCCCCCACCATCGAAGCCAACTCACCACCAGGTGGTGATCAGTTGATAGCTCCGCCCCTCTCTTCACCCGAGTGTCCAAGACATGTGGCCGCAAGTCCGACGACACGACCACAAAGTCGATCATCGAACTGAGGCCTAGGGTGTCCTGGTGCCAAGTGCACATATGAACACCCCTATGCTTGAACATGGTGTTTGTTATGGACAATCCGTGACGAGCACAGAAGTCCAATAACAAAACACCACTCGGGTTCTGATCGGGGGGGCCATTCCTCCCAATCACGCCCTTCCAGGTCTCACTGTCATTGCCCACGTGAGCATTGAAGTCCCCCAGCAGTACGAGGGAGTCCCCAGAAGGTATGCCCTCTAGCACACCCTCTAGGGACTCCAAAAAGGGTGGGTACTCTGAACTGCTGTTCGGTGCATACGCACAAACAACAGTTAGGACCCGTCCCCCCACCCGAAGGCGGAGGGAGGCTACCCTCTCGTCTACCGGGGTAAACCCCAATGTACAGGCTCCAAGTCGGGGGGCAATAAGTATACCCACACCCGCTCAGCACCTCTCACCGGGGGCAACTCCAGAGTAGTAGAGAGTCCAGCCCCTCTCAAGGAGATTGGTTCCAGAGTCCAAGCTGTGCGTTGAGGTGAGCCCGACTATATCTAGCCGGAACCTCTCAACCTCACGCACAAGCTCAGGCTCCTTCCCCTTCAGAGAGGTGACATTCCACGTCCCAAGAGCCAGCTTCTGTAGCCGAGGATCGGACCGCCAAGGTCCCCGCCTTCGGCCACCACCCAACTCACACTGCACCCGACCTCCTTGGCCCCTCCCATAGGTGGTGAGCCCATGGGAAGGGGGACCCACGTTGCCTCTTCGGGCTGTGCCCGGCCGAGCCCCATGGGTGCAAGCCTGGCCACCAGGCGCTCGCCAACGAGCCCCACCTCCAGGCCTGGCTCCAGAGGGGGGCCCCGGTGACCCGCGTCCGGGCAAGGGAAAACGCCATCCAAATTTTTTATTTGTCATACCCCTCCTCGAACCGCCACCTTATCGTGGTAGAGGGGTTTGCGTGTCCCAATGATCCTAGGAGCTCTGTTGTCCGGGGCTTTATGCCCCTGGTAGGGCCACCCAAGGCAAACTGGTCCTAGGTGAGGGATGAGACAAAGTGCGGTTCAACAGACCTCCTATGAGTTTAACTTCCCATTTTTTTCTCTCTTGCTGTGTTTTAAAGTTGCCCATAAGCACTGTGACTTTAAAGTCCTTCTCACAGTGTCCATGGCTGTTGAAGTGGGCCGCCACAGGAACATCTGTGTTGCCATGTTTAATGTGGAACCTGTGTAAATTCATTCTCTGGCGGAGTGTTTGTCCAGTTTCTCCCACATAGAGTGCAGTGTCAGGACATTTCATGCAGAAAATTAGGTAGACTACATTAGATGATCTGCAGGAAAATGATCCCTTTATGTGACGTTCAAGTCGGCGGTGTGGTATAACTATACGGTCTGTATCATAGATGTGGGCACATGTTTTGCATCTTTTCTATAGGCATGGAGATGTGCCATTTTCTGTTGGTTCACTTAGAGAGCTTCGGACAATTAGTTGTTGAAGGTTTGGTGGTTGTCTGTATGCCAGGAGGGGAGGTTCAGGAAAAACATTTTTCAGTGTTTGGTCATTGTTTAGTATTGGCTGAAGTTCTTTTATAATTTTTCGAAGTGTTTCAAGATGTGGGTTGTAGGTGACAACAAAGGGGATGCGATCCTTGTTGTCTTTGTTTTTATATTCCAGAAGGTTGTCTCTGGGTATGGCAGTAGCTCTTCTTATTTGAGTGTCAGTTGTTTTGGGGGTGTAACCTTGTCTGATGAAATCTTGTCTGAGCTCCTGCAGTTGTTGATCCCGGTCTGTCAGGTCTGAGCAAATACGATTGTACCGTATTGCTTGGCTGAAAATAATGGAGCGCCTTATATGCTTGGGGTGGAAGCTATCACTTTTCAGGTAGGTCCGTCTGTCTGTCAGTTTGTGAAAAACAGAAGTTACAAGGGTATTGTCATTCAGTTGAACGGTGGTGTCAAGGAAGCTGACTTCTGTTTTTGAGTAATTCAGCTTCAGCTTTATGTTGGGGTAAAAACAATTATTCTTTAAATATCAAAGTTTAAAGTGACCCCACTAGTTTGTTTGCACAACCATTGTGAATATTATTCATGCATACAGTAGTTTGTCACGTATCTCCTGAGAAGCATCTTTGGTTTGAGAAATATGAAGAACAAAAGCTCAAAATGAAGAACCAAAGCTCAAAACTTGGTGACCAAATATTTACAAATAACCCTGCTATGACAAAGAAAGCACTAATGCCTGATTAAGCTGCAGACTGGAGCTCTAGAGACAACAATGAATAGTAAGTTAGGTCCACCATCGTGTTGACAAAGTTTAAAACAATTACATTTTGTTATTTTGAAAAATCATGATGTTATTATTACAGCAGTATGCAAAGTGTAATTGATTTGAAGATAGCACAGAAATTACACTTTCTAAAAAATTTGCAAACACAAACAAATGCTGCCATGTCAAGTATCTTAAACAATGTAAACAGATGAACTTGCTGGATTATAATACGGAAATTAACTTAGTCCCCACTATCAGACTTCATTTACGCCTGAAACTTTTCTGGTTTTCTCTTGATAAATGTTTTTGATTGGTGGTTCAACATTTTCAATTTTTTCCCAATTTCATGCAATAATTTTTATCTTTTCTGAGAAAGAACATTTTTGTGGCCGGGATTGATTTCTGTCCTGCACCTGAATCTGTAGTGTCAGATTATGTGAATTCTATTATGTATGAATGCACGTATAGAAAACAGTATTTGTTTAAAAAAATGAAAATACATTTCTGGACTTAGTCAGCCCTAAAAATCCAGAATGTGATAAACAAGGAAACTCTTGTTGACTCTGAAGTAAATACAGAATTGTGATCTGTAGCAATTTTAAATGATTTTTAATACCCTAGGTGTATGCACTTTTTCCAGGCATGAGCAATACAGAGTACAACTGCTCAGCTCATGAAAAAGATGAAAGAATTAATTGTGCTAGATTGTTTTTAATAGATATGCCAATTTAATAAATACATTTTTAGGTTTGTTTTATAATGATTAAAAATGTCATATTAGTATATACAAATAGATAATCATATTGCATAATAGTAAATAGAACTCAGTTGCTGGCGCATTAAACAATGTTGCCTGAGGCATCATTAAGAGACATTTAAAAGGCATTCTACATGTGACTGACACCTTAATAACATCCCAGAAATAAACAACATTTTACAAAATGACAAATCAACATATACACAATGTGAAAATCATGAGCACCAATATCATACACCTGTAGTTTCAACATGTGCAGATGTCATTTTAATTCTCAGAAGTGAGAGGTTCAGCGAGGCTTTGCAAACTGAATTATGCAAAATTAGAAACTTTTAAAATGTTTCTCTTAGTTTTTAAGGTAGTATATAAACAAAATACTGGGTGTGTATGTGATTCTTATGATTTATATTAAACTCTCATTTTTGTGTTATTATTTTTAATTTAAAAAAATAGTGTTGCATGAAAATGGCACCCTTACCAAAGTGCAATCACCTCATCACCTCAGCTCACATGTCTGGATTTTACACACTGCAGCCCATCGTTCCCAACCTAGTTTATCTTTTTTTCATTTCACATCCTCTTTTTAAGTTTTAACTACTGTATAGTTCTTATAAACATCAGATGAACTGGTGCCAGACACATTAGGGAAGTTAATAAGTAAATACCCTCACTTGGGCACCACCCCCCGGGGGCTTATATGGAAAATCTTTTTTTATTTTGGTATCCTCTTTTTTAGTAACCCTAGCTCTGGTTGTACTCACAGGGCAATGTAACTGAAATTTTTGCACATGCCAACCTGGTTACTTAACAGGACCTTTGCTGTTGTCTGTCCTTTTTCACTACGTGCTTATGCATTATATGGTTATGTAGTCCAATGAGCATGACAATTGCCAGGTGCCTGAACAGAACATACGCAGAAGATGGAAACACAGCAAAGAACTTGTCATAAGTAGGATGGTACTGTCTGGGAGTACTTTGAGTATGACACTGAATGTTACAAGAGCAAGTACATAAAAGGGAAAGAACCTGACAAATTTAAAAACACGCATAAACTACTTTCAGAGGTTTAGAAAGGAGTTAAAGACCATGACATGCTGAAAAAACAGAAACCTTCTAAAGAAGATAAAATGACAGGTTATGCTGCTCAACGAGCCTTTACTTTGTCTCTGCAGAAAGCTGCTGTCTGCTCACCTCAGTTGATCACACACAAAAAGAGAGAAAATGTGCAGATATAGCTATTTATTAAACTGGGATTGTGTAGCAGGTGGTAAGGTGCCTTGTTAATGTAACGTGAAGTACCTGAGCCAGAGTTTAAACATGAACAGGCTGCTCCTTGAAGAGGTGGACACTGCTTCTATGCAAGT
Source organism: Erpetoichthys calabaricus (assembly GCF_900747795.2). Classification (NCBI taxonomy): domain Eukaryota; kingdom Metazoa; phylum Chordata; class Cladistia; order Polypteriformes; family Polypteridae; genus Erpetoichthys; species Erpetoichthys calabaricus. The sequence continues at coordinate 159,600,332 of NC_041395.2, forward strand.
GAGACATATTTTACTAAATGTTCAGAAGATACCTCTATAGGTAATTAAGTTGAAAAGGGGATCACTCTGTTCTTTATGGACATATCTGTGTGTTTCTACAGTCCTAGTGTTATGAAAGCACACCATGCATTTCATAAACTTAATCAAATGGCCACTGCTTAAGGCTAACATAAAGACTAAACTGAAATGCTTCTCTCGAAAATAAAACATATTGAGGTAAGTCGCAATAATAAACACTGAAACAGAAACGGTCAGAACCTCATGAAACCTAATCAGAAGGTGATTTACCAAGATAAAAATTGTATAGAAAATAAAACTAGTTTAACAAAATGTAACTAAAATAACCATATCAATTATTCTAACAGAGATACATCTTTGGAATATGAAATACTAGAGTACTGTAGAAAATATGATACTGATACAGAGAGGACATGCAAAATTGACACAGACAGCTTCTGAGTGTGAGAATCCAGGATTCTGGATCCTGTAAGGCAGCAGCACTAATCACTGCACCACAAAGGTGTCATAAGGGAAGTGGGAGGATACAAAATAACATGGAGAAAACTTAAATGAATGCAGACAGATTATGTACATTTCACATCAGCTGTGAGAGTCCCAGTATTTGAACTCAGGTCACAAGGCTCATGAGTGCTAGCCACCATGTCAGCCTTGGCCATAGCAACGATTAAACAGTAGGCAGTCTACCAGTAGAAGGAATCAGGTAGAAACAAAATTTGTCAGATGGGACCTAAAACAGTGTCAATTTGTCTACCTCATGTCAGGTAGACAGGCCACCCATGTGCCCAACAAAAAGCGTGGCCCAAGATCTGGCTTGGTTTAGGAATGGGCTTTAATATTCAAGTACTAAAAAGGAAGAAAACTAATATAATCCATCCATCCATCCATTATCCAACCCGCTGAATCCAAACACAGGGTCACGGGGGTCTGCTGGAGCCAATCCCAGCCAACACAGGGCACAAGGCAGGGAACCAATCCTGGGCAGGGTGCCAACCCACTGCAGGACACACACAAACACACCCACACACCAAGCACACACTAGGGCCAATTTAGAATCGCCAATCCACCTAACCTGCATGTCTTTGGACTGTGGGAGGAAACCGGAGCGCCCGGAGGAAACCCACGCAGACACGGGGAGAACATGCAAACTCCACGCAGGGAGGACCCGGGAAGCGAACCCAGGTCCCCAGGTCTCCCAACTGCGAGGCAGCAGCGCTACCCACTGCGCCACCGTGCCGCCCACAACTAATATAATACCACAGAAAAAAAAACGTTAAAAAACAGATGAGAGTTTGGCATTTTAGCTGAAATACTGACTAAGGTAACCTCTAGTAAAGACTAAAATATTAGACAATCAGATAAAAGACCTTGATTCTAAAATGAAACATTGAATAATATGGTTCATTTAGACAAAGTAAATGCAAGGCTAAATAGAAAAATAAAGTTCTCCTTTTGTAGATTCACCTCCCTGCTTGTTACTTTGTGCAAGTAAAGAATTGTATATCTTATATTCTGGTACAGTGGAACCTCTAGATACGAGTTTAATTCGTTCCAGCACTGAGCTTGTATAGCGAATTTCTCGTATCTAGAACAAACTTCCCCATTGAAAATAATGGAAATCCAGTTAATCCGTTCCGCACCCCAAAAATATTAACATAAAAATCTATTTTCCTAACAAATAACACTGATAAATAATATATACTGTAGTCTACCTTTAATAAATAACACTGGTAAATAATATAACTGATTATTAAAAGAATCAAAACAGGTGTCCAAAGTGCAGTACAGCATTCAATAAATCTTTAAATAAATAATCCTTAAAACAGTTGTGAAGTGGAGGTTTAAAATATACAAGAATAACGTTGTGTTAAAGGATTGTTAAAACATCAACAGGAAGCAGTCTTTAAAAAACAGATGACAATCCCCGGTGCTTCTTCTCTGTTAGCCTCAGCGTCTCATCTGCTTCTCCCATGCGGGCTCTGCAACAGGCGAGACACTCTTAATGCAGCTGACCTTCTCTACACCGTCTTGCTTCAGCTGTTTGGCTCGCCTGTTCAGCTACACGCGAGCCTGCACTCGCTCGCTCTTCCGCTCCGACTTCCTACTGCTGCTACTTCCTGCCTCCTCCTGCAACCTCCGTTCTCTCTTCTTTTCTCTCCTCTCCTTTCCTCTCCTCTCTTTTCTTTTACTTCTTCTCCCCCTTAACCGGCTCGCACTTCTCTATATATGCGAGGAGGACATGGCAGCTGCAGCCCATCAGCCACAGGAACAATCATGGATGTGGGCAGTTTCCCACCTGTGCACTTAGGTGAGAAACGCAGACACCGCAGATCGCCCTGCGGCTCGCTACTGCTACCACGCCCCCTCGCTAAGCCGCAAGCTATACCCACAGCCTGGCTCGTGACTCGTTACGCGAGCCAATGCTCATATTTAGATCTGAATTTTTCGCTCATACTTTCCTCTTATCTTGAATTTCTCATATACAGAGGTGATCGTATCTCGAGGTTCCACTGTATATAAAATAAGTAGTTAAGTAATAAACTGTGGTAGCTGAAAGTCAGGAATGACAGGAGATGGACACCAATGTAGAGTAAAAAGCAATTTCTTTATTCTTGGTGAGCAGGAGGCCGCAGCAGTTGTCAGCTCAGTTAGCTACAGACAGCCTCTTGTCAGCAGGGAGTTTCCCTCTTTTTATACCCAGCTTGTTTATTAAACAAAAAAGAGCAAATATGGCAGTTCAATTTGAGGTCATACATAGATCGTTATAGCTTGCGGTCACACCCTGGAACGTGTAGGAGCACACAGTGTTTCTTATAGATAAAAGAGTCATCAGCACACTCACAGTCTTAAGCAATACGCCCTTGTCAGCACCGCACACATGCAAGACCAGCTGCAGCAATTTCTTATCCTAACTATCACAGGGTGTGTGCAACTTCAGCAGTTTAGACAATACTTATTTCCTCATTCTTCGTACATGCATAGCTTATACAATATCAAAGGTTACATAAAGTTACAAGAAATACATTCTTATAGCTTAATACCTACACATTTGTTCGGTTAATTTAACACATCCTTATTTAATGCCTAAGTGACACATTCCTATAATTCTATTAGCACCACACTTCGTTTTATTCAGAAACACTGAAGCTTCTTAACTCTAAATATTCTTTCTCAGTAACAACCTCAAAGATGTATAGAGGAGGGTAACCCACATACACACACGACCTAGTTAGTTGAAAGCCACTCAGACTGTTTACTGAAATTCGACAGATGTTATAGCCTTGGGGGATTCCTGTCCCTATAGCTCTAAGGCCTCATTTCTAAAACTTGCGTGGATCTGATGGTGAAAATATGTGCACACCAATAAACTAGAAGAATACATACACCAATAACAATCAGATTTATAAAATATACCATACTCAAATTTCTACACAATTTACCATTTATAAATCACGTGTGTACATGAATGCGCCTCCAATACCGCCCTGAAACATCCATATATGAAGCATGCTGATCCACTTCATCCATAAGAAATAACAATGCTGCAGAATTTCATTGGCTGGTACAGCAGCTCATTCCTGATGTGTGGAGATCCCGCTACCTGCATTCAAGACTATCTGGCTGTTCTCTGCAATTAAGAGCGCAAAATCATAAACCACACAATAGCACCTCTGTTCCGAGCTCTGAGGGTCTGGGAAAGGCATAAGGTGCCAGTGTGTGAGCAGGTAGAACTGTCACCTGGCACATGTAAAGACATGATTGCTGTTACATTGAATACTGCAGGCCATATGAAACACTGAGAGTTTAGCCAGTTACCTTACTAACAAGCCGGCCACCAAGTAAAGTGGCATCACATGTGTCAAAGCAACTTTGCCTCAAAATAAAGGAATCACAGGTTGACCAAGGCCACTGAGACATGAAATTTGCTAGTTACATCTTGGATGACTTGTGCATTAATAGAATGTAACTGCTTATGATTAACAAAATCAGTTTTATTCTCGCTAGGTGCTATTATTGCAATATGAGTGCAGTCAAATCCTCTAACTACATTGTGAGATCTGGACACTAATACAAATTGCTTTTTTACATTGGCCAAAATATATTTCATGTATATACACCCCCACCATACAAAAACTGAATGTAGTGCGTCGCTGGTCGGTTAATGGCTTCCTGCAGAGAAGGCATGACTGAGTGAAACTTGGCTGAGATATTCCTGATCTTTCGGGCAGTTTCCTGAGAACTGACCACAGATAGATGATATAAACTGATGAAAAACTAAAAAAAGTTCTTTAAATATGCAGCATTGGCCCTCTTAAAAGGGAACTGAAATACTGTCTGTGCATCATATTCATTTTTTTGAGGTGTTATATACTTGTTGCCATAAATATACATGCGTTCCTCCATTAAGTTTTTGTTTTATAAATCCAAACATTTGCTTGGGAATTTGTGCATACACATTTTAAGGCTTTTTTGTGCATATGCAAGCTTTATAAATGAGGCCCATGTGTTTTGTCCCCAAAGCATGGCTCAGTAGCAAAGAAAACATTCTCATTATTATGGTCTAAGACCCATACCCCCCTTGGTACACTCACTGTGTCATCAGATTCTCCGGTAACATTCAGTACTGCCAGTCACTTTCCACAATTTTTAAACAAATCATGTCACATACAGTCTTCTTTAGCAATGCTCCTTCAGCACTGCTAAAGTCACTGCTGGAAACTAAAAGCACTGCTTAATGCCTACTCTGGTTGTTTATATTTAGTTTTTCCAAGGTCCCACCTCCTGAGAATTCCAAGTATTAATTTACATTTTTCAACCATCAATTCTCTGAGAAGTTTTGTACCTGTAAACATCACTGCCATCCCAATTCTGCAGCTAATAACTCTCTCTATTTTAAAACCTTTACTGAATGTATCTATGAATAATTACGGAAAATGTAATTGAGATGTAATGACACAGTGAAAGTGTATTTTTAATACTGTATGTGGAATTTAAATGAGATAAGGTAAAGAAAATGAGAAAGTTTAGCTGAATGTTAAAAGTCAAAATGATTTAAGCAGGGGGATAGTGAAGTTAAGAGTATTGCTTTTTTGAAGACAGAAGAGAATGGTCAAACTAATCTAAGATTTATCTTTGTTAAGTATATATTATTTTATAATGGAGACTATATATTGGAAACTAGGAAGAAAGCTTACTTTGTTTTAATTATAGTTTAATGTATTTGGATTGCTATTATAAAACCAAACATTTTAATTGTCGGTGAGGGGTGACTGCAGCCTATAGAATCTATCTGGCCATTGCAGGTAAACCAAACCTTTAAGCCACATCACCAGTGGCTCAATCCAGAATTGTGGATGAAGAAGAAGGGACATAAAGTGAACATCGCCTCCAGATTTCTCACTCCTATGTCAGGCAAAAGGGAGACAGATAACCTGGGAGCCTTCATAGGCACATCTCGAGATTGTTAGTGTTTTTAGTATTTTACAATATACAACCAGTTAATTTCTTTCAATTAAGCCTTTGTAGACATAAATACAAACCTAAATACTGTATAATACAGTACACAGATGTATGGTTATGGAATGTGCGTGTACCACCACCTTTCATCACATACTGATAATATTGCAGTCTCACCTGATACATAGCAACCTGCGCCCTCACCTCTGGTAACTCACCTAAACTTGGTTCCTGTCAAATACATCCATTATTTATAAAGAAGTCAGCACCAGTTCCCCAGAATGTCCATCTTTGTGTTAACCCATGAGCAAATTAGATTCCTCTGACATTTTACATCTCAATGTCTCATTGCCTCTCTGCACAACAAGCGGTTAACAGTTTTGGAGCTCCAACTTTCTAAACCTTCTGTCTTGGAGCCTTTAGAAAATCGTCAATATCCATGCAGATCTTTGAGGAAGAGGGATTTTGTCTGTACCATTACATACACATGGTAGCTAGACATTGCATTTAGTGGACTGATCCACTAAGAAATTTTGTAAGAAAATTCAGTAGGTCTGTAATAAGATGAAATAAACAAATGAAATAATAATAAATGAAATAATCTTTATCAATAGCTGATGAAAATTAACATTTATTGAATGTAGAAAAACAATTCAGATGAATATGTTTTTTAAATTTATGCAGGCTTAGTTGGACGGTTGGGAGACAAAGTCAGAGAGGAGAGATTGCATTAGTTTGGACATGTGCAGAGGAGAGATGCGGAGTATATTGGGAGAAAGATGCTAAGGATAGAGCTGCCAGGGAAGAGGAAAAGGGGAACACCTAAGTGAAGGGTTATGGATGTGGTGAGTGAGGACATGCAGGTAATGGGTGTGACAGAGCAAGATGCAGAGGACAGAAAGATATGGAAGAAGATGATCTGCTGTAGTAACCCTAACAGGAGCAGCCGATTGAAGAAGCAAACTCCATTATGTAATTGTATTGTTTAAATCAATGCTGAAGACACACCGTTGTTCTCTTTGTTTCTGGAGTTGCTCTTCATTTATTAATTACTTGAAATAAACAATGGTACCTTATAAGCATGCAGGACAAAACTGCACTGATAAATCTGCTCCAACAAAAGAGCAGAGAAAGAAAGAGCACAGTGACAAATGTAAACCCCCCATTAATAAACGCAAACATCAGTGTGACAACTGCAAATGTAACTTGGTTTAAACTTTGCAGGAGATAAAATATGATTTAAGCTATCCAGCATAAACTAGACATGCAAATGAATTTATGAAGTGAGACAGTGTCATTGCTGCTCCAGGGTGGACATAATGTTATATTCACATTAGAGCTGCGTGCCAGACAGTTTTTTAATCTCATTCCCATAGATATTCTTACTGCTTCCGTCTGCCATTAACAGAAGGTAATCTATTACAAAATTAAGATTCTTAATGTAGACGTTTTTAACTGAAAGTGTGTTTGGCTTCAGATGTCAAGTGCTACTTTGTTTACTTTGATACTGTGACCCATACAGTAAGACCATGATCTTGATGAACACACATGCAATAAAGTCGTATTTCAGTGTCCCTTATATGGTAACATCTCTTTTTCAAAGTGGTTGGGAATTAAATGAGAAAAAAATGGGCCTGGTTATACTTTGGTGTGCATTGTATTTACAAGATTATTTATGTATGGATGTCAAATCTTACATATTTCTCAGTCATTTCAATGAAATATTGAGCAAGCTGCACAAAACCTTTAACAACTGCAGACTCATATGGACAAATGCCTTCACACACAAGTTCAACACAATTCATTACTTTTCAATGCTTAATCCTATCAGAGAGGACATCTTGCTTTTCTGTGAAGTACAATTTTGTTAAGTCAAGGAGCATATCTCAGATATTTCAGCTCCTTTCTTTCTGAATAGTAAACCAATGACCACCAGCTACAAATGCCTGACTTCCTGGTCTTTTTCTCTGTGTGATTCAGGATGGTTTTAAATGTCCCAATCTGCCTGATGCATTTTCTAAATATGGTTGGAAATAACATCATAAATATAATGGCCTGCGGTGGGTTGGCACCCTGCCCGGGATTGGTTCCCTGCCTTGTGCCCTGTGTTGGAGTTTCAGTCAGAGTTGAACTCTTTAACCTTTCAGGGCTCAGAGGGTCAGAAGTCTTTTGTCAACAGACCCACAATCCTGTATATGCAGCACATACAGTATAATTTCAATTATGATGCATAATCCTCTCATGAATTCTGATTTTACCACTGAAGTGATTGCTTTATTTATAGGAAAGAAATTATTTTAATAAAATGATATGGTTAGGTGGATTGGCGATTCTAAATTGGCCTTAGTGTGTGCTTGGTGTGTGGGTGTGTTTGTGTGTGTCCTGCGGTGGGTTGGCACCTTGCCCAGGATTGTTTCCTGCCTTGTGCCCTGTGTTGGCTGGGATTGGCTCCAGCAGACCCCCGTGACCCTGTGTTCGGATTCAGCGGGTTAGAAAATGGATGGATGGATATACTGTAAGTGAAATAAATAAAATGTGGCAAAACATAACATATGATCTAAGGACAAATACTAAAAGGAGACAAATACAAAACCAGGAAAATAAAAGGACAACTGTGCTGCATAATTTATAGCAGCACACTATGCACAATTGCACTGGAAGTCTAAATGCAGTACCCACCCATAAATCAGTCTTACCTGTTGTAGGTAGCGAGGACCCATTTTAATTTGAACACCTCAGGAAGCAACGTATTCATAAGCTCTTAAAAAAGGTAAAAACCATCATCACAAGGCACAACATTTAAAGCTAGTCACATTTTAACTTTTTTGTCGCTTCAGCAGGTGTCCACTGAATTAGGGTTTACTGACTGCACAAATTTGTCACCAGGCATATTTTTCCTCCCTGTATCGTTTTGAAATTTTGACCTACAAAAAGACTCTTCCCTCTTTTATTGTGCTGCAGTTTCCCTTTCTATCTCCTATGTGTTCTCTCTATTTTCACAGCACATTGTTCTTCAGTTGTGGTCATCTATCTATTGTCTACTGATGCTACACTTTTGTTTTTTATTCTACTTATCAATTACTCATTTTACTACTGTATTTTAAACTTGTTTACTCCATTAAAATCTGTTGCTATTGGAGTTAAATAAAACAGAAAGCACAATATTCATCAGGAACCTTTTTTGCTAAGTAGAAGAAAAAATGCAATACAATAAAAGCATGGTATATTACAGGAGCATTCTTATAAAGTGCTTATTAGTGCAATTGCTTTCTATAAAGAGGAGTGTGGATAGCACTGCTGCCCAAAATCCCAGGCACTTAGGTTGGACTCACTGTCTTGTGTGGAATGCAAGACCTGTATCTTGTGATTTGTGTATTTTCTCACTGTGTCTGGATGGATTTCCCTCCCACATCCCAAAGACATAACACAATTCTACATTGGATGTGTGTGAACAAGTAAGTGGAACATATGTTAAAGTGTACTGCATGGGCACCCTTCAATTGCCATCCCCTGTTTGAACTTGCTGGTAAAAACGTCTCCCCTGAAACTATGACGTTGATTACAAAGGTCATATATGTTATGTTACCCTCTCTTCATTAGCAATAGCATTATGAATAGTGCACATTCACTTACATTATCTAGCTAACGGACCTGGCAATGCCTGGGTGAAAAAGTTAAAAGATGAAAAGCTAAAAAGTTTTTACAAATTATATATTATCAATATTTACTGCATTGAAATCCATTGCATTTAGTACATAATTATTATTAGTATTGGAAGACATCTTTGTATATAATATTTTTGTTTTTTTCTTCCACTAAATAAAAATTTCTCCTAGACAGTGGCAGACATGTGCACTTAGCCTTTGATGCAGCTTTGTCCTGTGCAGCAGCTCTCTCTTTCTCTCTCTGACGCTCCTGCATGTACCACTGGCCACAAATTACATGTCAAAAGCCTGATTTATGGTGAGAAGAATCTGTGTGCCAAATGTGTAAGCCAAGTGTGTGGCTTAAAAATAATTTTTCAGTGTGTTCTTAAAAAATAAACAAACAGAGAGAGATTGTGCTTAATAGAGATTTGAACAGGCACAATGTTTTCTTCTCAGATTGGCTAATTTACAGATAAGACATTTAAACTGTATTTATAAAAGTGAAAATTATGGTTTTCAAGGACTTGGAACTTGTTCATGAACATTTAATTTGTCAGGCTGGCTAAAGTGCTGACTATTGGGTTAAAAAGAGATATCATAGCCAAACTGAATAGCAAGATAAAAATGCCTTGCTGTAATTTCCAGAAGTTAGCAAAATTCAATTGTGATCAACCTATTATGCTATTAAAACAAGAGTCATGCTTACAGTGAAAGAATTTATTATTGCTGAAAATTGGGTTTCTTCATTTTGTACAACAATTTTTATAAGTTTGTAGTTAAGCCCAGCATTGTTAACATTACAGAAGTTACAGTATTTCCAACCCACCACATTGAGCAATAAGGCTAGTCTCTGAACTAGGTAACCTCTCTAATTAATGAAAACAACAATAAAAAAATAATTTGAAATTTAAAAACAGTTTTCCACCATTAGAAATCAGTATATCCAAGGAGAATAACCAATCATGTTCATATTGGTGAAGACATGTGTTTCAAATTGAGCATACACTTATTTTATAATTAAATCTGTAGGAGCAATTTCCTAGAATAGGTCCTATATAAATGTTTGGGTTCAGTCTTACCATAGTTATATATGACTGCACATGATTTTATTATGCTTGTTCAAGTATGAAACATGAAAAACTATGAGGCGCACATCGAGTGATAATCTAAAAGTCTCCTGAATAAAAATGGCTTTCTTGTGGCCCAGACTGTTGTGGCATGCAGCTAAAAAAAGTGGCATTATTTATAATATTTTTTATTTCAGTCTTGATACACAGGTATTCTACTGATGAACTGAAAGGTTACAGATGTACTATGATATTTTGATTTATATTTACTGGACTACATGAAGCTGAAATACAAATCAGATCTCACAGAACCTCAGTGGCTTGACTGACATATCTAAGGCCATCAGGAGATTTGAAGAATGTGGGGCCTTGGAACCTATTGTTATTACTGGGAAGAACTGGCCACAGAAATGTCACCATGGAGTGGATTACTCATAACACTAGTCTCTATATTTACACATCTATTTATATATGCTGTAGGAGGCATAAAGGCAGAGCTAGAGTGGTGCTTTGAGTGGTCAGATGCTAAATGTCTCAAAATGGTAATATTAGACACACAGTGACATAGTGGCATGTGCTACTGTCTTGCAGCATGAAGGACTTTGTCTGAAAGTCTGGCCTGGGCATTCATTGATAACTGGTGGTTCCAACCTGACCCTGTGTGAATGCCAGTGTTGGTGTGTATGTGTATGTGTGAAATCACTCGCTTTTGATACAATGCATGTGTAAGGCCTTATGTGCAACTGCCTACATAGGTTCAGCACTGCTTAGCTGTTTATCAACTCCACAAGACGTCTTTGAGATTTTTCATAAGCAGATAATAAAGGTCTGATGATTCTACTCATACCTCCACTTCCAATTAAAGTACAACTAACTTCAAACCTTACATCAACAACAACCAACACTCTTTGTTTCTGCAAAATAAGAATCATTGCTTTGTCAACTGCCATTTACTCTTGAAATGTATCAACAATTGGTAAATTGTATTAAGTCTTTGTAGCCTAGCTCTTGTGTTACAATAATGTTCTCAGTGAAAATTTAGAGATGCTCAGTTCACCTTAATTCCATTTTCCATTAATTCCTATCAGTCACATTCAATAACACAATTTTTGGTCCATGTAAGTGCTGTATAGTTATTACAGAATACAAACAATATAAAAAAATAACTTACTGAGAGCATGATTATGATTAGGATTGGGAAGATACACAGATGCCCAGATGGAGGATTGATTTACTGACGGTGTTTCACCTTTAACCTCAAGGCAGAGTGTCTTTAAAGTATTAAATTGCAGAAGAATCAGAATGCCATAGGACAAATGAAACAGTAAAAGAGTTGACTACGCAGAATTGTCTCTTTATAAATCAAGAGTTACTTGAAAATGGCTTTTCCATCTGTAGATATCCCTCAATGTGTCATCTACTGTGAAATACTAGCTCATAACAATCTGATGCCTTCTCAAATATGAAATACTTTGCAGGTGGTGAAATCCTAAATGAATGATTATGAATGATTATGTTGCATAATTTGTTCCAAAAAAATCTTTCCATTGACACCTTTTACCACGAAAGGGCCTCTAAACAGGGCTTTGCTTGCAAAGTGTTTTATGCTTTTTGAGTGAAAGAGAGGGAATAACAAAAATAAGTACTAAGTGGCCAACACAGGCCAGTAAGAGGTCCCCTTGCTAAACAACCTTTTTGGCTGCCTGTCCACTGAGGTCAGCTAATATTCCCAAAACACAGTGTTTACATTTCCTACCAGATTGCCTTTGCCTCCTACAATCCAATGCTAAATGCAAAACCCTTTTCCTCTGAGAAGCCATTTATGTTGCTTTAGGTGGAAAGGGTGTGGTATTACTAGTGTACAGAGATCACCCCATACTGCATAGACTTTCTGGTAGGCACATCCTGTACTTAACCTCTGAGCTCAGTAAGCCCCCAGCACTTATTCTGAAGATTGCCAGAAATGTATTGTTCTTATTGCAAGAAAAAATACAAGGGGCCACCAGTCAGCAGGGACCCCCTTGCCAGGTCAATGAAATGTGACTGCAAGATGAATCATCCATTTCACTCTGCTAATCCAAGGTCCCCTGTAAATTGACTTCAGTGGGCTAAGTAAAACACAACAGGACAAATGCACTGCTTCATATGATAACATTTTAAGACAGATATAAAGAATTTGGTTTCTCTGGCTAGAGACCCTTTAATCTTCCCAAAGCCCATCAGCCCAGTGAAGGTTTAACCCTACCATTGGTCTTAAACAGGCTCAGATGATTATGGCCCTCAAACACAACAGGTCACTATACTGTTTATTTTTTTTCCTTTTTTTGCAATTAGATTTTTATTTGTTGAAAAATATATTATCAGGATAATAGTATATCAATTGTTATAATTATAATGATAAGAAAAAGGGAGAGCCTGAACGCATTCCCTTCAATCACATGAGAACCAAAAAATACCAAGAATCACACATAACAACATAACATAACAATTCCAAAGATTCCCTAACTGACACTGGAGGGGTCACTCAGACAGGCAACTTTTATTTCATACATAAACTTTACATTTAATTATGCAGTTAGGGTTTTATAGTATGCTTCTTAAATTGGCAAGATGATATAAGATATACCCATAATAAAAAAATAGTGAAGAAGGTTACACAACACTTAGGCTACTGTATATCATATCTAATAAAGACTACACAGCCAAAAGGTTGTGTCACTAACCTTGTTTTCTGTTTTTTAGCATGGAAAACTATTTACTTATTTTTTATTATTTAACAACAGGTGAAATGCTGGCACAATGATTAGCACTGCTGCCACTTGGCTCCATTAATCTAGATTTAATTTTGAAACTATTTGTTCTCTGGGAAGATTTTGTATTATCTCCCTATGTGCTCAGATCCTGTGTAAGTGAATGCACCCTGCAATGGACTATTTTCCTCTACAAGTTTGGTTATTGCCAGGTATCTGACGCTGCCAAGGATAGGCTCTGTTATGAAAAATGATAGGTAATCATTTCTTTATTTCTAGCTTTGCTAGAATTTCAAAATTTCAAGTTGAAATTTAAATAATCAATGTATTCCACAGCATTAATGTTTGCAGTGCACCATGCAATGCATATGTCTCTGCTATAAGCTATTTGGCATGAGATTCGTAAAAGCAGTGTTAGGGCTCGTTTATACTTCATGCTCAGAACGCGTACGCACACGCATCATGGCTGCCACATGTTCCCAGCGTTCAATTGACGCGTCCTCTGAGCAGGTCCTCAGAAATTAACGCGACACCTGCGCGAGTTGCAGTACTAGCAAAAAGTTAGGGGACAAAGTGTGATAAAAGTCTGAACGTAAGTGGACAATTAAGAGGGGTTTTGGTAAATCAAAGTAAAAAGTAGCTTCTATGTTATGTACGTCCATTGGAAAACTTGTCAATCTCTAAGATTTGTCATTTTCAGGAAACTCATCACTGGTTTCAAAGACAAAAAAATATAGCAAAATACAGTGCATCCGGAAAGTATTCACAGCACATCACTTTTTCCACATTTTATTATGTTACAGCCTTATTTCAAAATGGATTAAATTCATTTTTTTCCTCAGAATTCTACACACAACACCCCATAATGACAACGTGAAAAAAGTTTACTTGAGATTTCTGCAAATTTATTAAAAATAAAAAAATTGTATTCACAGCCTTTGCCATGAAGCTCAAAATTGAGCTCAGGTGCATCCTGTTTCCCCTGATCATCCTTGAGATGTTTCTGCAGCTTAATTGGAGTCCCCCTGTGGTAAATTCAGTTGATTGGACATGATTTGGAAAGGCACACACCTGTCTACATAAGGTCCCACAGTTGACAGTTCATGAAGCACAAATCTGGGGAAGGTTATAGAAAAATTTCTGCTGCTTTGAAGGTCCCAATGAGCACAGTGACCTCCATCATCCGTAAGTGGAAGAAGCTCGAAACCACCAGGACTCTTCCTAGAGCTGGCCGGCCATTTAAACTGAGCGATTGGGGGAGAAGGGCCTTAGTCAGGGAGGTGATCAAGAACCCAATGGTCACTCTGTCAGAACTCCAGAGGTCCTCTGTGGAGAGAGGAGAACCTTCCAGAAGGACAACCATCTTTGCAGCAATCCACCAATCAGGCCTGTATTGTAGAGTGGCCAGACGGAAGCCACTCCTTAGTAAAAGGCACATGGCAGCCCGCCTGGAGTTTGCCAAAAGGCACCTGAAGGACTCTCAGACCATGAGAAAGAAAATTCTCTGGTGTGAAGAGACAAAGATTGAACTCTTTGGTGTGAATGCCAGGGGTCACGTTTGGAGGAAACCAGGCACCGCTCATCACCAGGCCAATACCATCCCTACAGTGAAGCATGGTGGTGGCAGCATCATGCTGTGGGGATGTTTTTCAGCGGCAGGAACTGGGAGACTAGTCAAGATAAAGGGAAAGATGACTGCAGCAATGTGCAGAGACATCCTGGATGAAAACCTGCTACAGAGCGCTCTTGACCCCAGACTGGGGCGACGGTTCATCTTTCAGCAGGACAACGACCCTAAGCACACAGCCAAGATATCAAAGGAGTGGCTTCAGGACAACTCTGTGAATGTCCTTGAGTGGCCCAGCCAGAGCCCAGACTTGAATCCGATTGAACATCTCTGGAGAGATCTTAAAATGGCTGTGCACCGACTCTTCCCATCCAACCTGATGGAGCTTGAGAGGTGCTGCAAAGAGGAATGGGCGAAACTGGCCAAGGATAGGTGTGCCAAGCTTATGGCATCATATTCAAAAAGACTTGAGGCTGTAATTGCTGCCAAAGGTGCATCGACAAAGTATTGAGCAAAGGCTGTGAATACTTATGTACATGTGATTTCTCAGTTTTTTTATTTTTAATAAATTTGCAAAAACCTCAAGTAAACTTTTTTCACATTGTCATTATGGAGTGTTGTGTGTAGAATTCTGAGGAAAAAAATGAATTTAATCCATTTTGGAATATGGCTGTAATATAACAAAATGTGGAAAAAGTGATGCGCTGTGAATACTTTCCAGATGCACTGTACTTCAGTTTGCATTAGACTGTGGAGGCAGGCCAAAGAATAGAAAGCTTTTCATAGAAGATATCAAGAGAGGGAGCACCGCAAAGCTGGATAAAATGATTTTCAAGAGGTTTTGGTGCCAGTTTTGCTAATTTCAGTTGCAAAAGATATTTGTTAGTTATCAATTTCCTTTGGAGAGCTGTGAACTCCATTAATGGTCAGTCAATACTGTTAAAATCTTTCTGCTATTTAATATGCTACATAGCATGGTGCCACGTCAGGTTCAGAATGTCAGGCAAAAAGGTGCACTAAACAGTAGAGGAAATGCCTTATAATTTCTTTATTATGAGAAATTACAATGGAAGAATGGGGGCAGCAGAGCTGCTAGATATAATACTGTAAATGCCCTGGAATCGGTTATTCCAGGGACCTAAATCTGTGGAACAATGTCAATGGGAGGTACACAATAACTTAAAAAGACTCCTCTGTGCAAATCTGGTTATTTGTGGCACCTGTGTCACCTATTATGACGGATAGGCTATCTGGGTTTGCCTAAGCATTCGAAGTAAGCTGGGGATCAAAACTGCAGGAACATCTAGAGCCAGAAAGACAGTTTCTATGAGGATAACCACAGGATTTCCACAGGATGTTCCTCACTGGGAAGTGATTATGAGGATGGACTTGGAAACGGCCCTTAGCTAAGATTTATACTGCTTTCACACACGGGGGAAATTTTCAGAGTTACTGTTTCAGACATCTCACTTTCCTACTTAGCTGTGTTCATATGAGAGAAGCACAAGATCACTGTCGGTTTTCTACTTAATCTGCACAAAAAGCAATTAAAGATTAGATGTATTTTTTCCAAAAAATAGAAAGAATACCTAATACACAAGTATAATATAATATATTGCGAACTGATCAAACTAAGCCTGGGCCAAAAACTGCAGGAACATTTAAAGCCAGAGAGGCAGTTTCTACGAGGATAGCCACAGGATTTTCACAGGATGTTCCTCACTGGGAAGTGATTATGAGGATGGACTTGGAAGTCTATTTAATATACATTAAGCATATATTTCTAGGTGATCTAGTTATGATTCTTTGTATTTTATATTATTTATTGAGGTGAGAGGTCAATGTTATGTCACAACTTGACTAATCTAGGCAACAAAGTTATGACCAAATGGACCTACTGGGAACTACCACTTGGAAGGATCTCCATAAGAAAATTCACACTAACAGCTTGTATTTCCTCAACTGTCCCATGGTACATGAATGTAGCATGAAAAATCCCATTCCAATCATTGTTAAAGTGAGACAAGATAAGGGCTTGACTGGTGCCAGGAACCAGGGCCAGAGGATTGAAGAAAAATTAGTTATTACTGATGAGACAAAAACTGGAATATACAGATAGAAGGAGTTTTTATATCTGAACAGAGACGAGAAGTGGACCAGCTAACAGACAGAAAAGCTGGCTGTACCATTTAGGAAAGCCCAGAGTGGAATTAGGTTTGTTATTTTCTGTTTATATTATACTTCTGTCACTGTGTATTTCATCCCTTGTGTTTATTTTCATCTGAAGTTTATTGAATGCACATTTTAAAAATGTTATTTAAGGTCTGACCATGGCCTGAGAGTGCCCTGTACTTTCACAGCTATGAGTGAAAAACAATTGTATGTAACTGGAAAACAACAGTCTGTGAGTGCCACCCACATTTAATGTAATAGAGCACAAAATAAAGCTTCTTTGTTGTTAGGGATGATGTATGTATCACTTGCACTTTTCTGTTTTCCTTTTAGAGCTTTTAGGCATGAATTAATCGCAATCGCAGTGCAGAATTGATTGTTTAACTATAACTGATTTCACAATAAACATGATGAATAGGATGAATTGCACATTTTAAATAATACAGAAAAGGTTCTCTTGATATCTATCTATCTATCTATCTATCTATCTATCTATCTATCTATCTATCTATCTATCTATCTATCTATCTATCTATCTATCTATCTATCTATCTATCTATCTATCTATCTATCTAGTCACATATATAATGAATAACATGGTAACTACTTACAAGCATCTTGTCCATGTAATTATAACAAAACACATCATATTCAACTGAAAATCATGACAGTATGTTTCAGTATATTTTCATCAAGCACCGTTATAACAGCTCCACTGACAAACATCAGGAGATGTGATTTGCTTGAAGTATGATACTTTTTTTTATTATACCTGGGGTGGACGGTTTATATTAAGGTGAAATACACAATACTACTTACACATTCTGTGGTTCTATTTCCTTTCCTTTGTGGTGACACTGCTTTAATTCTTCATTATTTTCTTTTCATTTTCTTTATTTGCTTATTTTCATAGTCCCCAGACAGCCATGAAAGGAAGCCTTTAAATGTTTCAGAGTGAATGTTCCAAACTGAGTAAAGAAATGAAGTATATGAAAATAAAAATTGTATTTTTAATGTTACATGGAAGGACCAAGCAAGGGAAGCCAAAAAAAGCTGAAATAAATAAGTAAAAGGAAAAGAAAATGCTGCAGCACCCTGGGACTTGACGATAATGAAGTTTCATTAGATGGTGGATGGCTCATCCACCTGAAAACCATAGACCTACACTGTCTATCATCTTTAGTTCTCTTTTCATAAATCTATGGCCACACTAGGAGTTCATTGTGCAGTTTATGTATTCTGACAAGCAGGAGGCAAATCCCTGAGTCACTACTGCAATAAGATACTCAGTTAAAAGTCCAGGCTCTTGGTGCCTTCTATCAACCCATTAGTACACTTCGGTTTTAAAACCTGGCATGCTTCGAAAGATCAAACACCTAAGATTGCTTTGGTATTGTGGGTTCCCCGACACATAAAGTGTATCCTTCATGGGACTCCATTCTGCCTTAATCCTGATGCTGCAAGTATAAGGTTTAGCCCTTTAAACCCTGTAATTGAAAACAAGGTTCAGATCATGGATGGACAAATAAGTTGATACATGCAGCGAAATGTTATAAAAGTTTTATATACTTTATTCCAGGAATAGAACATTTATTTGTATGAAAATGTATTTGGTGAAACTCACATAAATAAATGTTCAATACAAGTGTATAAAATAAGGACAACAACAATTTTCACTTCAAAGTGCCTTTATATTAAAGTACACTCAAATAACAAACAAAGGGGAGAAAGTTGGGAAAAACAGATTTTATTATACCAGATATTTTGCCAATGTATGCAACAGTAAATAATGAAACACAACGGTTAGGACCACTGAAAGAAACCACTACAAATACTTAAGCTCTCTAGACCTTTTATTGGCAGCTTCTCATATGAGATATTTTTTGTTTTACAGAACCTTTACTCTCATAATTGATAGGATTGATCCTGACATTGATATTGTTTGATTGTCACATAGGGTGTAGAAAAGGGACAGTCTTTGAAGGTAGTCTGCCAGTGAAGTGTAGAAGCAAAGCCATGCCCAGGATTTAGCAAAAGGAAAGGCACAACTACCTACTGTAATTGTAATATTGCTCTCCTTTCTATTTTGGTTCTCACTTTTCAGCAAATAATATGCATTGCTTCCTCAAGAGGACATGCCAGAAACTGATACTAAACTCCTTATTAATGGCTTTCTGTTTATATAGTGCCTTTAATCACATGAATATAATACAATACAACTTTCCTGAACTGACATGTTCCATTTTGGGTTCATAGGTCCTGTGGCAACATTGGGCACATGTCATGAATCAGTACTAGATAGAATGTCAGTCCATCACATGAACCACTCATGATTTAGAACATCCAATTAAACAAACATACAGGTCTTTGGGAATGTGGGTGGATAACTGGGAGAACATGCAAGCTCCACACAAATAATGACCAGGTGTCTCATTTATAAAGCTTGCGAACGCATAAATGGAGGTTTGAAATGTGTGTACTGAATTTCCTACACAAACGGCAGGATTTATAAAAGAAAACTTGATGGGGGGAACATTTTGGAGAAACTGGTATATTATAACATCCTCAATAAAGTAGGGAAATGCAGGCAAACCAGCGAAATGACGACTCGCCCACATAAGTTGTATCACTGAGCATTATTATGATGTACGTTGACGTGACAAATATTTTACAACATAAAAGTGATTATTATGATGTACAGACTGTGGTTTAGTTTCCTTTTAAGAGGGCAAATGCTGCATATTTGCCCTGAAGAACTTTTTTGGTCATTCGTCAGTTTATGTTGACTACCTGTTGTTGCTTATGAGGGAACTGGCCGACAGGTGAGGAATATCTCAGCCAAGCTTAATTCCATCATGCCTGCTGTGCTAGCTATTAATTGACCGGCAAGGTGTTATATCCAGTTTTGGTGTGGGTGCAAATACAGAAAAAACCTAATTTCCAGCAGGGTCCAGATATCCTAACATAATTGGAGACACTTATTATACTCATATTGCAATATGGGCACCCTGTAAGAATAAAGCTGCTTTTGTTAACTGTGAGCAGGGATGTTCTGTTAACACACAAGTCATCTGTGATGGCAAGATGAGACTGACAAACAACTTGGCTCAGTGGCCTGGGTCAGCCTGTGCTTCATTTCTTTTGGGGCAAAGTAGCTTAGGCAGACCTTATGGTTATATACAAGTGGTGTCTGGCTTGTTGATAAGATAACTGGCTGAACTCTCAAGTGTTTCATTTGGCCTGTACTATTCATCGTAACTTCAATCACACCACTATACATGACAGGTGATAGTGGTTACCTGCTCAGGTAGGCACCTTACGCCTTTCCCGCTATCCCAGATTGTAGAGAAGAGGTATTATAATGCTGCACATGATCCTGTGCTCTCAGTTGCGGAGCACAGCAAGATACTATTGAGTGCAGACAATGGAATCTCAATGCCTCAGGTGAGGAGCTGCTCTACAAACCAATGATGGTCTGCAGCATTGTGATTGCATATGTTTGAGGTTGATTAGCATGCTTTATAAATGGATGCACATGTACAAGGTGATTGTAATTTAGGAGGGGTAAACTACATAGCAATGTGCATACGGCAAGTTTTATAAATATGACTCATTTTGGCATACGCATTTTTCTGTTTTTTTGGTGTGCACATATTTTTACACTAATATCCAAACAAAGTTTTACAATGAGGCCCTAGGCCAGGATTCAAATACAGGATGCTGGATCAGTGAGGCAGCAGCACTTATCCTGGTGCCGTACTACCACCCATTTAGCATTATAAGGCTTACCGTCACTATACTCTCACTATCATCATTCATTTTTTTTATGTTTTGCTATTACAGTGAAATTTGAATTTGGTAGAGCCAGAGCTCCATGAAAGCATATCTTGTACTTACTGTCTTTCATTTCAACCAGTTTCTTACACCAGAAGCTAATTTTCAACAACATTTTTGTTTAATTAGGCATCTTGTTTCTGCTCTCATTGCAAAGAGTTTTACATTGTCCGCAATGAGCTACTTTCATAAAACATTTAGAATACTCAGCACCGTTCCACTGATCTGACAAGAATAAGTAGTTATGGAAAATAGAGGGCGAGTACAATGCATAAATGATTCGTTTTTGCTAATGAATTAGAAGGGTCTGAGTTCAACTTAATGCCCATCCACTTTTGGTGTTTATTTTATATGTTATTTCTTAGGGCAACTCTATAATGACCTAAAGCAGAAGGGGGCATGGCACTACCCAACTTTCAATTTTATTACTGGGCAGCAAATATACAAGCTATAAAGACCTGGACATCGACCCAAATTGATAAATATCCGCAAGCCTGGTCTGCAACAGAAATAAAATCTTGCAGCACTCCTTTATTTTCCCTGTTCTGTGCCCTACTTAATACAAACTATTGTCATTACACTAAAAATCCAATTACCCTTCATAATCTCAGAATATGGAACCAATGTAGGAAGCACTTTAAGACAGAAAAGCTTTTATCTGTTGCACCTCTACATAATGACCACCTTTTTCCACCCTCTCTAACATATATACTATTCAATGTTTGGAAAATGTCTGGGATTAAAACACTTATAGACTTGTACATAGATAATGTATTTGCATCCTACGAACAACTATGCTTCAAATACAACTTCTCATCAACACAATTCCTCCACTACTTTCAAGCTAGAAACTTTGCTCAAAACACCTGCCCAGTTTTTCTTACCTTCCACCTTGTTCTATTCCAGAAGAATTATTGATCAGTCTTGAAGACTCAGATAGCATCTCTACAATTTATAAAAATATTTTAAATTCTGATCCTTTCAAAGACTCCAGAGTACACTGGGGAAAGAACCTCTTACTCAATATTTCAGAAAAGGAGTTGAAGGCTGCCATGCACAGAATGCACTTGTGCAAAGCATTCAGTCATTCAGCTTAAAATCTTTTATCAAGTGCATTTATTTCATTTAAAATTGTCCAAAATGTTTCCAGGGAAAGATTCAACCTGTGAATGTTGCAATGTAGCTCCAGCCTCACTGGGCCACATGTTCTGGGTGTGCACCAAATTAACAACACTGTGGATGAAAATCTTTGCATGCCTATCAGACAGCTTTGGTGTCACAATCACTCCTAACCCATTAACAGCTGTGTTTGGTGTACAGTAATCCCTCCTCCATCGCGGGGGTTGCGTTCCAGAGCCACCCGCGAAATAGGAAAATCCGCGAAGTAGAAACCATATGTTTATATGGTTATTTTTAGAATGTCATGCTTGGGTCACAGATTTGCGCAGAAACACAGGAGGTTGTAGAGAGACAGGAACGTTATTCAAACACTGCAAACAAACATTTGTCTCTTTTTCAAAAGTTTAAACTGTGCTCCATGACAAGACAGAGATGACAGTTCTGTCTCACAATTAAAAGAATGCAAACATATCTTCCTTTTCAAAGGAGTGCAAAGCAAGCAGTCAAAAAAAAAAATCAATAGGGCTTTTTGGCTTTTAAGTATGCGAAGCACCGCCGGTACAAAGCTGTTGAAGGCGGCAGCTCACACCCCCTCTGTCAGGAGCAGAGAGAGAGTTAGAGAGAGATAGATAAAAAATCAATACGTGCCCTTTGAGCTTTTAAGTATGCGAAGCTCCGTGCAGCACGTCCTTCAGGAAGCAGCTGCACACAGCCCCCCTGCTCACACCCCCCTACGTCAGCGCAAGAGAGAGAGAGAGAGAAAGTAAGTTGGGTAGCTTCTCAGCCATCTGCCAATAGCGTCCCTTGTATGAAATCAACTGGGCAAACCAACTGAGGAAGCATGTACCAGAAATTAAAAGACCCATTGTCCGCAGAAACCCACGAAGCAGCGAAAAATCCGCGATATATATTTAAATATGCTTACATATAAAATCCGCGATGGAGTGAAGCCGCGAAAGGCGAAGCGCGATATAGCGAGGGATCACTGTACTCCCAGTTGGGCTTAAAGTAGAGAAAGACAAACAAATTATAATTGCCTTTACTACAACTACTAGCAAGTAGACTTACAGTATACAGCACAGAATCACACCCCACCACTCTTCAGTGGGTAACCAACATTCTATACTACTTGAAATTGGAAAGAATCAAATTCTCACTTAGAGGATCTGTTCAAAACTTTTCTAAAATGCCAGTAATGGCGCAGTGCATGTACAGTGAATACACTTGACTTGAGCATTCATAGTTTTCAAATTCTTTCTCTGTACATTTAGCATTCATTTGCTCAGAGGTTGATGCACTTGCTGCTTCCTCAGCAGCTCTTCATTTCTCCACCCTAGCGGCCCGCTTCTTCACTTCTTTCGTTGGCATCTTTTCGCGTTAAAACTGATTAAGTCAGTGTTTGTGTTGAAATTACTTAAATTTTTCGTTTAAGCTGGCACATAAGTCTTCAATCTGCCTCAAGAATGATTTAAGTTATGAAGATGTAGGGGAAGTGATGGCAAAGGTGGTAGATGAAAACGGCACCTATACACATGCACTGCACGGCTACCCTGCTGGCCGCTGCTAAGAGTTAATTCTACAATAAAATAAAATAAAAATAAAAAGAGGATTAACCTTGGAGGTCAATAATCACCCTGAAAGCGGACTGTAGAGGTCATGTAGTATATGTGTACCAAAATTTCAGGTCAATAGATCAAACTGTTTGTGAGTGACAGGTGATTTAAAATCCTGGACAGATAAAAGGACAGCCACGGTAGCGTATTCTATATAAAGAATGGCAGGATCTAATCAATAACATTTTACAATAACCTTCCATTTCAATGAAAAGTAAACCCTTCTTGCTGCTTTAATAGAGTAGCTGTGGTTGCTGGCTCCCCTCTCTTTCTCTTGGGTGGGGGTTGAATTTTGCTTTGATTTGTTAAATTTTTCTTGACTGTATGGAATGCTATCTGTTTCTATTTAAAATCAATAAAAATATAAAAAAATGGATGGCTGGGTGGATGACAGTTGGAATTTGAACTTAATGCCTTTATGTATTTCTGTGCATACTTCATTGTGTTTCTCCATTTATGTTTCAACCGTATATTTTGTGCTTACTTTGAATTTCTTTTTCATATGCATTAATTGTACATCAGGCTAGGCTCAATAGTGAAATATGTGCTTAAGTAGAACAAATTAAACTGAACTAAATTGAATTGAACATTGTTTAGCATACAGACAGGGATACGCCTGGCAGTCATTTTCCTTGGTAGAACTGATTACTGACATAAACAAGGCAGCTCTTATTTTAAAAAGATAAAGATTGAAAGGTTTGCAGTAGTATCACAGAAGGAAAAGTGCAACATTTCAGCAGGCATATTGCAAACAATGGGTACACTGGTCTCCCTGTTTCCCATAAGGTTAGAATGCAGTAATTAACATCATAATGCTGTGAGAAAACTAGAAAAGCCAAACGGAAAATGGAGAGGATAAAGTAATACTGAGGAATAGTTTTATTCCACTGTTTTTAATAAACAGGCTTGTGTAAGAGAAGTGTTCAAAGCCGAAATATTCCACATAACTAAAACTTTTTCCTTCTTTGCCAAGACTATATGTGCTGGGGGATGGGTATGGGGGTATAATTGTTAAGTTGTTAAGCAGTGAAACAAGATGCATCAGTAGACACAGTGGACGCCAGGTTTGTTTGTTGTTTTTGAAGACCACATTTTAAAATTTCTATTGCATTTGGAAGCGTGACATGTTTTTCTGCACTGATCCCAATATACAGTATGCAACTAATCTTAGAGGCAGCTGATAGAGGAAATCAACCTGGGTGAAATGATTTTACCATTCTTCCTGCTATTGTGGGGCTCAAACACTGTGAATACTTTCATCTGGGAAAAACTTTAGTTATACTGAAACTGGATGCTTAGCTGCACATATGCATCCAAAGCGCTGAACCAGTTATGATGTGAATACGGCTCATGGTGAATGTTTCCTTAGATTGGTCTCATTGGGGGAAACAAAAACAGAGTTTTAAATTTGTTTTTTTTTGTTTTTTTGGATTACCATCTTCGTGGTACATGAAGTGGTATTGTGGCTTCACACCAGGTGGACCTTATCTGATTTCTGGCTGGAATGCCTTCTGTATTCACTTCATATAGCTTTCCTCTGGAGACATTAGCTTTCTTTTAAATCTCAAAAGGGATGCAGTTGGTTTCTTTAGCAGCTCTGAATTTTCTCTGTGTAAAATACTGAGAGTATATGTGAGGTAAAGGCATGCTGATCAGGGTAAGGCCCCAGTGACCCTACTCAGGATAAAATATGGACAGAAAATGGATGGGTTGAAAAGGAAAAAGAAGCAGCCCTCCTTGAGCAAGGTCCATAATGTGCAATTGCTTCGTCCTGGGTATGATGAATCCAGCCATGCAAACAGGTCCTCCATCTTTCAGGGAAAACTTGGGGAGTTGTTGGCAGGACTGGCACTCCAGCCACCATAAAAAAAAAAAAAAACAAACCTCACACCTCACAGTGTGGTGCTGAGGTGGCACCCGTTGCACAGCTGCACTAGGGTCCCAATCCGGGTGGTTCATTGTGTGGTGGGTGCGGCATATCAGTGAATGCTCCCAACCTCTCCTCTCTCTTGCTCTCTCCTGCTGGAACTATTAGTTATCAGTGAAGACTGCAGTTCCTTATTTGCCTTGAATGGTGATACAAGAATAGTAGCTGTAGTAGAAGTGGTATGCCCATTTTGTAATATAATAATAATAATAATAAGACATGCTGGTTAGGTGGATTGGTGATTCTAAATTGGCTCTAGTGTGTGCTTGGTGTGTGGGTGTGTTTGTGTGTGTCCTGCGGTGGGTTGGCACCCTGCCCAGGATTGTTTCCTGCCTTGTGCCCTGTGTTGGCTGGGATTGGCTCCAGCAGACCCCCGTGACCCTGTGTTCGGATTCAGCGGGTTGGAAAATGGATGGATGGATGGATAATAATAATACATTTTATTTAAATAGCGCCTTTCCCATGCTCAAGGCACTTCACAGAGTTTAAGAAAGAATGGCAGGGTATACAGTATATAGCATTGTACTAGACAGTAAGTTCAGAGAAAAAAAGCCTAACAGACAACATAATTGATGGTCTAGCACACACACATACAGCTTACATGAGCAACTTGACATAGAGGTAAACTGAGAGAGGGGTAATAAAGTCAGGTAGAGTTGAAAGCCTTCCTGAACAGATGAGTTTTGAGGTTTTTTTTTTAAAGAATTCATGGAGTCAGCTGATCTAATTAATTTCGGTAGGTCATTCCAGAGTCTGGGCGCTATACAGCTGAAGGCCCTGTCACCCATGGAGTGTAGATTAGTGTGGGGTACAACAAGATTACCAGAATCAGAGGACCTTAGTGGGTGGACAGGCACACAGTGATGAAGAAGGTCACTGATGTAGTTTGGCGCAAGGTCGTTTTAAGGCTTTGTAGGTTATTAGTAGTACTAGGGTGTTGTACCATGTTAGCCGTTATGAATGTAGAGAAAAGCCAAGCAAAATGACACCTTTTATTGGCTAACTAGAAAGATTACAATATGCAAGCTTTCAAGGCAACTCAGGCCCCTTCTTCAGGCAAGATGTAATCTACATCTTGCCTGAAGAAGGGGCCTGAGTTGCCTTGAAAGCTTGCATATTGTAATCTTTCTAGTTAGCCAATAAAAGGTGTCATTTTGCTTGGCTTTTCTCTAGGTTATTAGTAGAATTTTATATTCAATTCTGTAAGACACAGGGAGCCAGTGAAGGCGAAGCAGGATGGATGTGATGTGCTCGCTGCTGCTGGTCCGTGTAAAGACTCTTGAAACGGAGTTTTGAATAAGCTGGAGCTGTGATATAAGATTAGAAGGGGCACTTGCAAGTAGGGAATTACAATAATCAATGTGGGATGTGATAAAAGCATGGACAAGTTCCTCAGTGTTAGAAAAGGAGAGGAAGGAGCGAACACATGATATGTTACAGAGGTGAAAGTAAGGATGTTTCTTAATGTGATTTATGTGGGCGGAATGAGAAAGGGAGGAATCAAAAATGACACCAAGATTCTTTGCAGTAGAGGCAGGTCTGATGAGATCACTGCCAAGATTGATTGGGAAGGAGCTCATTTTATTAAGTTGCACTTTAGTCCCAATTTGCAAGGAGTTCAGTTTTGTTGCAATTTAATTTTAAAGAGTTCTGCTCACAGAGTACTGTGAAATTCTTACTTGCATGTCCTAAGTCTCCAATGTCATAACAAAAAATAATGTATTAAAATACAGAACTTTGTTTCATTTAATAGAAAACACATATCAGCTAACTTGATGTACCACTTACCCCTAATGTATCACTACATTAATGGACAAGTAATGATGGTCATGGAGGACACACCGAGATTGATATGCGAAAACTATTTTGGTATCACAATATATTTTCTACTACTGATCTCAGACCTCCCACTTCGAGCTCTTCACTGAAAGTACATCTTCTTCTTCTTTCGGCCGCTCCCGTTAGGGGTTGCCACAGCGGATCATCTTCTTCCATGTCTTTCTGTCCTCTGCATCTTGCTCTGTTACACCCATCCCCTGCAGGTCCTCTCTCACCACATCCATAAACCTTCGCTTAGACCTTCCTCTTTTCCTCTTCCCTGGCAGCTCTATCCTTAGCATCCTTCTCCCAGTATACCCAGCATCTCCCCTCTGCACATGTCCAAACCAACACAATCTCGCCTCTCTGACTTTGTCTCCCAACCGTGCAACTTGAGCTGACGCTCTAATGTACTCATTTCTAAATCTATCCATCCTCGTCACACCCAGTGGAAATCTTAGCATCTTTAACTCTGCTACCTCCAGCTCTGTCTCCTGCTTTCTGGTCAGTGCCACCATCTCCAACCCATATAACATAGCTGGTCTCAATACCGTCCTGTAAACCTTCCCTTTCACTCTTGCTGATACCCATCTGTCACAAATTACTCCTGACACTCTTCTCCACTCATTCCACCCTGCCTGCACTCTCTTTTTCACCTCTCTTCCACAATCCCCATTGCTCTGTACTGTTGATCCCAAGTATTTAAACTCACCCACCTTCGCCAACTCTACTCCCTGCATCCTTAGCATTCCACTGACCTCCCTCTCATTTACACACATGTATTCTGTCTTGTTCCTACTGACCTTCATTCCTCTCCTCTCTAGAGCATATCTCCACCTCTCCAGGGTCTCCTCAACCTGCTCCCTACTATCGCTACAGATCACAATGTCATCAGCAAACATCATAGTCCACGGGGACTCCTGTCTAACCTCGTCTGTCAACCTGTCAATCATCACTGCAGATAAGAAAGGGTCTAGAGCCGATCCCTGAAGTAACCCCACCTCCAACTTGAAAGTATCCATCACTCCTACCGCAGACTTCACCACTGTCACACTTTTCTTGTACATATCCTGCACAACTCTTACGTACTTCTCTGCCACTCCTGACTTCCTCATACAATACCACAGCTCCTCTCGAGGCACCCTGTCATATGCTTTCTCCAGGTCCACAAAGACGCAATGCAACTCTTTCTGGCCTTCTCTAAACTTGTCCATCAACATCCTTAGAGGAAACATTGCATCTGTGGTGCTCTTTCTTGGCATGAAACCATACTACTGCTCACTAATCATCACCTCACTTCTTAACCTAGCTTCCACTACTCTTTCCCATAACTTCGTGCTATGGCTCATCAATTTTATTTCCCTGTAGTTACTGCAGTCCTGCACATCCCCCTTATTCTTAAATATCGGCACCAGTACACTTCTTCTCCACTCCTCAGGCATCCTTTCACTTTCCAAGATTCCATTAAACAATCTGGTTAAAAACTCCACTGCCATCTCTCCTAAACACCTCCATGCTTCCATAGGTATGTCATCTGGACCAACGGCCTTTCCATTTTTTATCCTCTTCATAGCTGTCCTTACTTCCTCCTTGCTAATCCGTTGCACTTCCTGATTCACTATCTCCACATCATCCAACCTCTTCTCTCTCTCGTTATCTTCATTCGTCAGCCTCTCAAAGTACTCTTTGCATCTGCTCAACACACTCTCCTCGCTTGTGAGTACGTTTCCATCTTTATCCTTTATCACCCTAACCTGCTGCACATCTTTCCCAGCTCGGTTCCTGTGTCTAGCCAATCGGTACAGGTCCTTTTCTCCCTCCTTAGTGTCCAACTTTTCATACAACTCATCATACGCCTTTTCTTTAGCCTTCACCTCCTCTCTTTTCATCTTGCGCCGTATCTCCTTGTACTCTTGTCTACTTTCTGCATCTCTCTGACTATCCCACTTCTTTTTTGCCATCCTGTTCCTCTGTATACTCTCCCGTATTTCCTCATTCCACCACCAGGTTTCCTTTTCCTCCTTCCTCTTTCCAGATGTCACTCCAAGCACCCTTCTTGCTGTCACCCTTACTACATCTGCTGTAGTTTCCCAGCTATCTGGTAACTCTTCACTGCAACCCAGTGCCTGTCTCACCTCCTCCCTAAACTCAACCTTGCAGTCTTCCTTTTTTAACTTCCACCATTTGATCCTTGGCTCTGCCCTCAATCTCTTCCTCTTCTTGATCTCCAACATCATCCTACAGACCACCATCCTATGCTGCTTAACTACACTTTCCCCTGCCACCACTTTGCAGTCTTCAATCTCCTTCAGATCAACTCTTCTGCATAGGATGTAATCTACCTGTGTGCATCTTCCTCCACTCTTGTACATAACCCTATGTTCCTCCCTCTTCTTAAAATACGCATTCACCACAGCCATGTCCATCCTTTTGGCAAAATCCACTATCATCTGACCTTCTTTATTCCTCTCCTTGACACCATACCTACCCATCACCTCCTCATCTCCACTGTTCCCTTCACAAATATGCCCATTGAAATCCGCTCCAATCACCACTTTCTGTCCCTTGGGTACACTGTTCATCACTTCATCCAACTCACTCCAAAAATCTTCTTTCTCACCCATTGCTCACCCAACTTGTGGTGCATATGCACTAACAACATTCATCATCACAACACCAATTTCCAGCTTCATAATCATTACTCTGTCTGACACTCTTTTCACCTCCAAAACATTCTTGACATACTGTTCCTTCAGAATAACTCCTACCTCATTTCTCCTCCCATCCTCACCATGACACAACAATTTGAATCCACCTCCGATCCACCTGGCCTTATCGCAGCCAAACATACACACAATGAAGGCAAAAAAACATTCCAAGCAATACCGTGAAAAAGGGAGTTAAAGAGCACAAATTATGGGTTGGAGACAATAAAACATGTGAATCACTGATGTCCCATGGAGTCCAGTTAAATTAATCATTAACAATGGAAAAAATATGGCACAGCTGTAAATCTACCTGGAGCAGGCTGCCCACAAAACATTGGATAACTAATGAATTAGACCACCAAGAAACCTATAACAACTCAAAAGGAATTACAAGCTACAGTGGTTAAGACGGGAGCGACTGTGCATACAACAACTGTTGAACGGATGCTTCATCAGTCACAGCTTTTTGGGAGTGTGGCAAACATCTCAACTAGAGTTCGCCAAAAGGTCCATGAGAGATTCTAAAGTGAGCTGGTTGAACTTTCTATGGTCTGATGAGATAAAACTTCAGCTTTTCAGCTATCACACTAAATGCTTTGTTTGGGGAACTGTAAGTCAAACACTGCACATTATCAAAAACAAGCCATCCCCATTGTGTACCACGGTGGTGGCAGCATTATACTGTGTGGATGCTTCTCTGCAGTGAGCCCTGGAAGGCTTGTGAGGTTAGTGGGGGAAACGGATGCAACAAAATACAGGGAAATCCTAGTAGAAAACATGATGCAGCCTGCAAGAATATTTGAGAAAATCCGTTTTCCAGCAAGACAATGACCCTAAGCATAAAGTCAAAGCTGCACAGGAATGGCTTAAAATATCAGTGTTAAAGACCTGGAGTGGCCAAGTCAGAGTCCAGATTTCAATTCAATTGAGGATTTATGGCTGGACTTAAAAAAAGGTTATTCACTCTTGATCCCCATACAACCTGACATGTCGACCCTGAACAGTTTTGCAAAGAAAAATAGGAAAAAAATGGCAGCATCCAGTTGTGCAAAACTGATACAGACTTGTTCACATAGACTGAAGGATGTCAAAGGCACATCTACTAAGTACTGACTTGATAAATACTGGGCGAATACTTATGCAATCAATTATTTTGTGATTTATATTTCTAATTAATTTAGACCACTTTACAAAGATGTGTTTTCACTTTGACTTTAAAGAGTAATTTTCTGCTGATCAATGTCAAAGTAACCAAATTAAATTAATTGTAATTCAATGTTGCATAATAAAATATGAAAACATCCTTACTTTTCATATGCACTGTACATGGTTTGTAAGTAAGTGTGAAGCAACAAAGATGAGAATCAGCTCCTCCAAATGGGAGGAAGGAAGCAGATGTATCAAGAAAATGGATTTTAAATTCTTTAGAATGATTTGTTTTTAATGTTAAGGTTGATGGAATCGTGAATTATGTAGAATCTTGTAAATTAGCAGTGTCACTGCAGCCATTGTGCATGTTGGTGACAGGGAGGTAAGTCTTTTCTCAAAGTTTTCAACTTATTGGTCAGTTTACAGTCCTCATCCTCTTCAAAGATCAGGAGGCAAAAATGAAGTTTCTCCATAGGGTTGCACAACTCACTTTCCACAATCATGTTAGGATCTTGAAAATCTTAGGATAACAAAGTAGAGTCACTGTTACTCATAACTGAGGAGAATCTGTTGTGACAGTGTGAACATCAGTTTGAATACCACATTAATGCCCACCCACAGAAAATATATTCCTTCCTTCAGGTGGTCCAGTTTCCTCCTACTGTCCAAAGACATGCATGTTAGGTGAATTGATGATGCTAAATTGGCTCTAGTGTGTGTTTTGCCTGTGGGTAGGTGTGTGTGTGTGTTCACCTTGTGATGGACTGGTGCTCTGTCTGGGTATTGTACCTGCCTTGTGTCCTGTGGTACCTGGGATAGGCTCTAGAACCCCTCACGATCCTGGTCTGTATTAAGCGGGTTAGAAAATTACATGACACTGGGGCCCCAAGGGCAGATCTAGAAAATGTAGAAAGGACACACATCTCATGTGTTCTAAGAGCAATGGGGAAGCTCCTAGTAAAACTACAGAATAATGAAAGCAGATTTTGTTATGTCATGAAAGCAAGATAAATAAAAGGGTGAACAATTGGGGCAGGAGTATTACATGTAGCGAGGGCCTTGTCTGTGGTAAGGATCGTTTCATATAGTATAGTTACACCACCAGAGACTTGCCTGGACTGCTTTGTTGCAACACAGTCTAACTATAAACCTCCAAATTGAGCTTTGCCAAGCAAAATGACACCTTTTATTGGCTAACTAAAAAGATTACAATATGCAAGCTTTCGAGCAACTCAGGCCCCTTCTTCAGGCAAGATGTCATCTTGACATCTTGCCTGAAGAAGGGGCCCTGAGTTGCCTCGAAAGCTTGCATATTGTAATCTTTTTAGTTAGCCAATAAAAGGTGTCATTTTGCTTGGCTTGTCTCTACATTCATAATGGCTAACACGGTACAACACCCTAGTACTACAAATTGAGCTTTGTTATTGAGCAAAGACATTTAGTGACCTTTGCATTACACATCAGTGATGTCATGCGATATGCCTGGTCACTGGAGATGGGTCTAGCTGCAGAGGCTCATCTGCTCCTCTCTCAGCACACCCATTTTGAAGGTGTACCTTGCACTTTGTTCTTATAAAATGCCATTACACTATGATTAAAATTTGGGTTGTTGAACTCATGAATTACGACAACTGTCGAGCAGGTGTGTCTTGCATCAAACGTGTCATATAATACGACTGACTCATGTAAGCAATGTGACATATAAGAGCAATATGATTTGCTGTTCAGAGGAGCTCCTGAATCGAGGAGCTGAAGAGGTCCACAGCTAGCCCCTTCTCTTTTATTGGTGAATTGATGGAATGTTTTGCATGCATCTGAACTGTATGGTTTACTTTATGTTAAAAATGTACTTCACTAATCATTTGGTTGTCTCCAAAATTTGCATAATGCTAAGTTATTAGTCTCTCCTCTGTTATCACTAAGCCTTTGTTATGTGCTAACCCTGTGTTTGACACACCAATACATAATATTTGTATAGTGTTATCCCTCTAGTAATCTACTCAGTATTCTAAGCTAGTCTTCCCTAAAGAGTGTGATTTATAAAAGTACATTATTCTTGTAATACTTGAAGAATACTTTGGGATCTAGGTGCAATTTTCCAAGGATAACCAGGCAGCTAAAGGATTTTAGAATGATTTCTGGCTGAAGGGAAATGTCTTTAGATTGAACTTAGATGTGACCCTGAGAAGGATCAGAAAAGGCCACTTTCTGCCAGCAGAAGAACTTGCCAAAAGATGGCATGAAAAAGGAGGCAGGCAGAGAGAAAGAGAGATAAAAGAAAAGTACAGGGAAGTACACAATCTGCTGCTGACTGCTTCAAAGTACTATGCAGTAATGTCCATGTGGGGCAGCCAGGTGTTGTTTTTTCTCTTCCTAATAAACCCCTTTCCTCTCTTATTTAAGTAAGGTTCTGACATTTCATTATCTGGTTTAGCACATTGGAGTCTTAGATTAATTAGCATCTCTGCATTAGCCATATGTGAAAGGTGGTATATGAGTGAGTGGGTTCTAAGGACTGCCATTATATCCTGAATTGCTTCCTAGAGTTTCTTCTGTATAATGTTGTCATGGCATGCTTCATACCCACTTTTACCCTGAATTGCATTAAATGACTTTCAGAATGTTGTTTTATTTTGGTAAAAATTGAGGCTCTACAGTAATAATGCAGGTGAAACTGTCACCTCACATTTCTTCTCTGTGGGTGGGTGTAGATTTAGAGAAGGGAAGGAAATCTCCCATCTCAGTCCAAAATGCATACTGTTTAGTTATATTAATTTATTTAAGCTGCTCCAGTTTTGCCATGCATGTGAAAGTAATACAACAAATATATTAAAAGACATCCATTTACATTGATTAGCAAGTTTTTACTGGTCTGATTAAAGCAATTATGTGTTTTTGCATGTGTGTGTGCAGGAGTATCCCTAGCAGTGGACTTGCATTCCACCCAGGGCTAACTCCTGTCTTGTGCCAGATCTTACAGGATAGTCTTCCTTCAGTGTTGAACAGGAATATTAAAGTGACTTACTAAGAATGGATGGATGGAAAATACTACTTATATTAATAGTCAAATTATATACTAACTTATTTTTAATCATCATTATGATATTTTCTTGAAGGTCTAATTTGTGGTTATTTGAGTCAACAGCAAAAGTAGGAATCCTCCTATTTCTAGGCAATGTGTGTTGAAAATATCTTTTTGGTAGACATGTCCCCAGTCAATCTACAGTGCATCCGGAAAGTATTCACAGCGCATCACTTTTTCCACATTTTGTTATGTTCCAGCCTTATTCCAAAATGGATTAAATTCATTTTTTTTCCTCAGAATTCTACACCCCATAATGACAACGTGAAAAAAAGTTTACTTGAGATTTTTGCAAATTTATTAAAAATAAAAAAATTGAGACACCACATGTACATAAGTATTCACAGCCTTTGCCATGAAGATCAAAATTGAGCTCAGGTGCATCCTGTTTCCCCTGATCATCCTTGAGATGTTTCTGCAGCTTAATTGGAGTCCACCTGTGGTAAATTCAGTTGGTTGGACATGATTTGGAAAGGCACACACCTGTCTGTATAAGGTCCCACAGTTGACAGTTCATGTCAGAGCACAAACCAAGCATGAAGTCAAAGGAATTGTCTTGTAGACCTCCGAGACAGGATTTTCTCGAGGCACAAATCTGGGGAAGGTTACAGAAAAAATTTCTGCTGCTTTGAAGGTCCCAATGAGCACAGTGGCCTCCATCATCTGTAAGTGGAAGAAGTTCGAAACCACTAGAACTCTTCCTAGAGCTGGCCGGCCATCTAAACTGAGCGATCGGGGGAGAAGGGCCTTAGTCAGGGAGGGTGACCAAGATGGGCACTCTGTCAGAACTCCAGAGGTCCTCTGTGGAGAGAGGAGAACCTTCCAGAAGGACAACCATCTCTGCAGCAATCCACCAATCAGGCCTGTATGGTAGGGTGGCCAGATGGAAGCCACTCCTTAGTAAAAGGCACATGGCAGCCCACCTGGAGTTTGCCAAAAGGCACCTGAAGGACTCTCAGACCATGAGAAAGAAAATTCTCTGGTCTGATGAGACAAAGATTGAACTCTTTGGCATGAATGCCAGGCGTCACGTTTGGAGGAAACCTGGCACCATCCCTACAGTGAAGCATGGTGGTGGGAGCATCATGCTGTGGGGATGTTTTTCAGCGGCAGAACTGGGAGACTAGTCAGGATAAAGGAAAGATGACTGCAGCAATGTACAGAGACATCCCGGATGAAAACCTGCTCCAGAGTGCTCTTGACCTCAGACAGGGGTGACGGTTCATCTTTCAGCAGGACAACGACCCTAAGCACACAGCCAAGATATCAAAGGAGTGGCTTCAGGACAACTCTGTGAATGTCCTTGAGTGGCCCAGCCAGAGCCCAGACTTGAATCCGATTGAATATCTCTGGAGAGATCTTAAAATGGCTGTGCACCGATGCTTCCCATCCAACCTGATGGAGCTTGAGAGGTGCTGCAAAGAGGAATGGGCAAAACTGGACAAGGATAGGTATGCCAAGCTTTTGGCATCATATTCAAAAAGACTTGAGGCTGTAATTGCTGCCAAAGGTGCATTGATAAAGGATTGAGCAAAGGCTGTGAATACTTATGTACATGTGATTTCTCAGTTTTTTTATTTTTAATAAATTTGCAAAAACCTCAAGTAAACTTTTTTCACGTTGTCATTATGGGGTGTTGTGTGCAGAATTCTGAGGAAAAAAATGAATTTAATCCATTTTGGAATAAGGCTGTAACATAACAAAATGTGGAAAATGTGATGCGCTGTGAATACTTTCCGGATGCACTGTAAATTTATTGGTACTGTCTGTCATAATGGTGGGATTGTACTCAAGTGAACTTCAAATAATCGATCCTGTCCTCCTTTCCGTAAGCACACATTTCTCCATATATAGGAGATTTCCTCTTTAGACTCTAAGTGAGAGAAAACTTATAATAACATTCGTTTAAAATCATTCTGAAATATGACATTGTTGATGGTAGGGAGTTTGCATTATTAACATTGTGCTAGTTGATGAAGACTTAAAGAAATATGCTGCCATCTTGTGGTTCCAAAAAAATATCCCTCCCAAAAAATAATTTCAGCATAAGGAAAGATGGTTAAATACGGAATGATGTTGCCCAACATACAAAAAAACTATTATTGCGTTACTCTGCAAAAGTATTTCATTATTATACAATAATTATTGCATTATTTCAGAAATGTGTTGCATTATTTTACAGACATCTTGCATGCTGTTATCATTAGCATTGTGCACTAGAGTGTTTCATTCATCTAGTGACAACTGATAAGTGATAAGTTCAGTTCAGTGATAAGAACTGAACAAAAGTTATAGGAATAGATTTGGTTTTAATCAGGTTAAGGTTGAATAATTTTAGTACAGATGTTTTAATACAGGCAGAGTCTGCATTGGTTTTGCATGCTCTCCTCATGAATTTCTTCATTGATCTGTATTAGTGAGTGTTCTTAACTGCATATGATTACCTGTTTTAACAGTGAATACTGGGAATGTGTTAGTAATACTTTGCAAATAAGAAAATACGCTTAGTTCTTCATGTACTGTTTAGTAAATAACATCCAGAGCCTTCTTCAATCTCCAACTCAATCTGCTTAAGATTTGACGTCTGAATGCTAGCTACTCTGCCACTATATATCATACTGTTTCAAAATATCTGTTTGCAAATAACTAGATTAAAATTAAACAGATACTTTATTTATAGTGTATGGTTGTGTGATTGTGCCGTACAAAGGATCGCCAGGCTGTTCACCATGTTTTCTTCTTGCCTACAATAATCACTGGCTCCATGTGACCCTAACCTGGGCAGATTACATTTACTCCTCAACACATACATTATTATATCTATAATGCCTGTTTAGTTCTTGTCACATGATTTGCACAGTAAACATGTGCTTTATCTCTCCCTCAATAGCTGTCACTAGGCAGTCTGAGAATGTCATGCAATCAGAAAAGAGTGCGCTTCATGCAATCCAGTAACATGCAGCACCACAATCAGCATTGATTTACATGCAGTATGAGAGGGGTTGCAAATCCCAATTGCATCTTATGTTTGGGTTGTCGTACGATTGGAAAAATTTCTATAATATCAGAAATATTAGTTGACTGTCGTGTAGTGACTAATCTCAGGACTTGATGTTATGAAGCTGTGATCAAATTTCATTATGCATCAATCACAGTATATTGTACATTTGGCAAGAGTCAGGAACGCAGCTCCTTTCATTGTTGACATTTTGAGAAGCCTGTGGCCATCATGGTTTTTTCAAATGGGTAAAATTGTCCATTGGGGCCATGAACACATGTAATCTAATCACCCACGTTGTGGCATGTAAATTGGACCAAATGTGTTCATACAGTTTGAGTACATATACAACTGGTGACTCTATCATGCAGTGTGAATAGTCACTTGACCATCATTTCTAAAAATCACAAAGTGAATGTCTGAATGGCCTAAAACTGTGATTTCTCTCTAGGAATTTGCAGTACCGCTTTCGAAAAACGGGGTAAGGGTAGTCAGTTTTCAGCTCCACAACTGGGAGCTGGAGGTCAACAGATTGGAATGGTTAACCAAGATGAGAGCTGGTACACATCTAAAAGTGCCAGTAGTCAACAGCAAAAAAACATGGCTTGCCAACCATTGAGCTTTTCTTCTTCCTTGAGCTTCACTGAATTTTCTCTTTTCATTTCACAATGTGATCACATCTCTTTTTTCCTGTCCAGTGCACCGCCCAGTCTCAAGTTGTCCATCCACCCTACTGGTTACTGGTGCTAAAAACATAGCCTGTCAAACACCTTTCTGCATCCCTCATTTGCATAAAGGACACTCTCAGAGCAGCCAAGAGCATGTAAGTTAGGATAATTTTAATAAATATCGACAATTGATTGACAAATAAAAATATATACCAAATATCAATCAAATCAATGAAAGTTTTTTTTGAGATTTTGGGGTATTTAGTTTTCCCATTTTATTGTGTAACCCTAAATACTAATATATCAAAATGTCCTTTTTTGACATAGATGTGCAATCCTGCTAAATTACAGCTTTTTAACTAAAAGGGAAATAGTGATTTAGTTTATCAATGAGTGTTACAGTGAGTCAGTTAGTCAGTCAACATTTTATTTTATATATTATATGCTTTAATTTCCTCATTTTTAAAAAAACACACCTTGCTGCTTTTATAACTGAGGCACAAGGTGCTCCCATACTTTAATGCTAAGGTACTCCAGTTTCCTCCTATTTTCTAAAACTTGCTTGTTTAAATGCTAACTCTACATTGTCCGACTATAATGGAAATCTGTTTAAGGAGTGTAGACTGTAGTTTATTTTCTGTAGTGTGAGAATATTTTATGAGTGCCCATGTGTTTAACTGTGCATGGGAAATCTGAGAATATGTTCCAAATGTGTGACCTCAGTATGTATAACTGAGAAAGTGATAAGTAAAGCAGTAAACTGCAGTAGTTACATGTACTGGGAGGCCACTGCATAACAGAAGGTTCCCAGTGAACAGGAAATCTTCAAATATTCCTACATATGGATCCTAATTCTAAAAATCATGTTATATAGTAAGGTAATGTAAAGATAATTTATAATGAAAGAAAGAAAAAAATAAAAACTCCAACTGACACATCTAGAAGAAAAAAAACTGAAGACCTACGTTTCTTTGGTAAATCTGACACAGATGGGCTGACTACCCAGCACCACTAGCAACATTCAATGCATTGCACTGACGGTTAATGTGAAAATGCCAAGCAGTATTGTGTAATGGCTAAGGAATTTGCCTTTAAACCCAGAGCTTTACTAGTTTAATTCCTGCCCCGTTATTTATTGTGTGTTCCTGACCAACTTGCCAGAGTTCCAATTGTAGAATATCTGTAAACATTATTAATGTGTGTTGTGGCAGAAACACGCTGCTCAAAGAAGGCACACAGAGTTTCATGGAGATAGCAGAATCAAACTTTATTGCGTGATGCATACACGGACTCAAAACAAGTGAGATGAACAATTAACAAATTCGGCAAGCTTACATTTACTACAATTCTTATCACTTATACATAATACTCTCCTCCTTCTGGCTCTTCCCATCATTACCTAATGTCCATCACCTGACCAAAACTGCCATCATTACTTCATTCCCTGTGCAGGTGTCCAAAACTTATTTATCAATTGATTCCCACCAGTAAGTCGGAATCAGGCAGACCCACACATTACATATTGGGCTAGAGGTTGGGGCAGTTGCGCCCCTAAAACAATAACGCTGTTTCTTACAAGCTGCATTTTCCTTGACTTGTCATCACCTGTCCAAGCCTGCAGAAAGGGAGGTAGAGACTAAGCCACTGCAAATGGAAGCGAATGGCCTATCTGGTTTTCTCTCATGGCCAAAGCCTCAATGGCTGCATTCTTAAAACAATGGCCCATTTAGCCCTCTAAAAGTACACAATGTCCTTGACTGAATTTTTAAGCTTGGCAGCTGCAAAGAGAAAATTAATAAAGTAGGCAGACAAGGATTTTTTATGGTTTAACCCTTATCAAACCCTAACTAGTGTGCATTAGGATATACTTATTTTCATATATGTTTATGATTCTCTTTGAATATATGCAAATCACCAACTTTAAGAATATCTTTTTCTACTTTTGTTCTGAACTTGGACACTAAGTTGCTTAGAATAAAATCATCAGCCAAATTTTCTGCCAAAAGCTGGACTGATGCAGAGTCAATCACCATTGATGACGCTGCCTCTCATTTACTCCAATCGTCTATTGTACTTTCAAATTAGATAGATGGATAGGAACGATCTCCTCAGTCTGTCAGTGGAGCAGGACAGTGACAGCAGTCTTTCAAGATGATACTGTTTAGTGGATGCAGTGGATTCTCCATTATTGACAGGAGCCTGCTCAGTGCCTGTCACTCTGCCACGGATGTCAAACTGTCCAGCTCCGTGTCTACAATAGAGCCTGCCTTCCTCAACAGTTTGTCCAGGCGTGAGGTGTCCTTCTTCTTTATGCTGCCTCCCCAGCACACCACTGCGTAGAACAGGGCACTCACCACAACTGTCTGATAGAACATCTGCAGCATCTTATTGCAGATGTTGAAGGATGCCAGCCTTCTAAGGAAGTAGAGCTGGCTCTGTCCTTTCTTGCACAGAGCATCAGTATGGCAGTCCAGTCTAATTTATCATCCAGCTGCACTCCCAGGTATTTATAGGTCTGCACCCTCTGCACACAGTCACCTCTGATGATCACGGGGTCCATGAGGGGTCTGGGCCTCCTAAAATCCACAACCAGGTGGATTAAGGAATTAAGCCAGGTAGTCAAGATCAAAATATCTTCTGTGTAACTAAAAAGTGTGATCTCATCCATATAATATTTAGCAATATTTTTATATCAGTCAGGGTGGAAAAATACAACCTATCCTCTGTGCTTTTACAGTTCAAATCTCACACTATATTTCTCACACACAGGGCTGCCCTTTGTCACCGATTCTGTTCATAACTTTTATGGACAGAATTTCTAGGTGCAGCCAGGGTGTTGAGGGGGTCCAGTTTGGTGGACTCAGGATTGGGTCACTGCCTTTTGCAGTTGATGTTGTCCTGTTTGCTTCATCGGGCCGTGATCTTCAGCTAGCTCTGGATCGGTTCGCAGCTGAGTGTGAAGCAGCTGGGATGGGAATCAGCACCTCCAAATCTGAGGTCATGGTCCTCAACCGGAAAAAGGTGGAGTGCCCTCTCAGGGTTGGGAGCGAGATCCTGCCCCAAGTGGAGGAGTTCAAGTATCTCGGGCTCTTGTCCACGAGTAAGGGAAGAATGGAGCGCGAGATCGACAGGCGGATCAGTGCGGCGTCCACAGTGATGCGGGCTCTGCATTGGTCTGTCGTGGTGAAAAAGGATTTGAAGAAATATTTATTAAGACAATTTAATAAAAATAAAACCCAAGCCTTGTGGGCTGATTTCTTGTTATCTCAGGTTAATTTCTGTTTTTGGGCTTATTGCTTTAGGAACGCCAAGTGATTACAAAAAAACCTGATGAAATACTGTTGCATGAACAGTATGAGTAACACAAGGAATGAGGCAGCAGACTGAGAACTGTAAGAAATATAACAAGAATTTTGACTGTGTCTGATTTGTGACATGCTTGTTTTGATATTCTCCCCTATCCAAAAGGAACAAGTTGTAAAAACACAAGAGATTGTGGGTAGTCACCCACCACTGGAGATTAATTCACTAATTAACTAATTAATTACGTTTATACAGTGGGGAACTACTTCAGACATCACCAATGTGTAGCATCCACCTGAATGAGGCAAGAGCAGCCATTATTGTGCCAGTATCCTCACAACACATTAGCTATTATGCAGCGCAGGGGTGAGACAGATAGTTAGCCAATAAGGGACAAGGGATGATTAGGGGGGCAGAATGAACAGGCCATGGTGGGAAATTTAGCCAGGATATTGGGAAACACCCTAATCATACTGAAACATGCCCAGCGATCTTTTATGACCACAGGGAGACAGTTTTATGTCTCATCCAAAGGATGGCACCAGTTTTTACACTGCACTGCACTGCACTGGGGCAATGGGATTCACAAACAGCACACAGACCTCCAACACCTCTTCATTTAGCAAACCAAGCTTTTTCTGTATGGTCTTCCATCCAAGTTCTGGCTAGGATCAAACAAGCTTAGCTGCAGGCAGATTACCTGTTCTGATGTGCAGATAGTGTGGCTGGTGGCTATTGTCTCCTCTAAACCTGCAGTGTTCGTGCAATTGTTGGGCTGACCTATTAGCTTTGAGGACAGGATGGACTATACATGTGAAGCATTCATTCCTTAGAAAGAAAAGATGAATCAAACAAAGCTTAAGAAATGATATACAGTGCTGAGTTCTAAGGTTCCTTTGTGGAATAGAAGAGATGCAGGTTGTCATATAAAACTATGGAGTTACATCCTAGCAGGTTGAATGGTTTGAATGTTTTAACATTAATGGCCAGGGTATTTTTTTGCTCTTTAACTGCTTGCACATTTACTGTCGAACAGTACAAAGGAGGATAAGAAACAGAAATGGTGGTGGGTGCAGTTTGTTGGTCAGATGCATCTGATTTGTGAAGGAGAGAGTATTATTTAACTAGTAAATATCAAAAGCAGTACTGAGTGGAAATAGTTGTTAAAGAAGCTATTCTATTTCATCTGTTTTTCTAAACCTGCTTTTCCATTGATGATCTATGGAAGTTGGAGTATTTACAGGTATGATTATGGAATAAAACAGAAACCAGACCATTCCAAACCATTCCATAAAAGGACCAATTCAGACAGGCACTCATACCAGCCAAATTTAGAATCACCAATTAAACTAAAAAGTGCATATTTGGTTGAATGAAAACAAGTATGACATGTG
This sequence comes from Erpetoichthys calabaricus, assembly GCF_900747795.2. Taxonomy (NCBI): domain Eukaryota; kingdom Metazoa; phylum Chordata; class Cladistia; order Polypteriformes; family Polypteridae; genus Erpetoichthys; species Erpetoichthys calabaricus. The sequence continues at coordinate 159,642,623 of NC_041395.2, forward strand.
AAAATGGGTGGCATACTCAAACATCATATAGAGTGATCAGGCCAGGCATTGAACCCACATCCCTGGAGCACAGAGCCAGCATTGTTCACCACTCTGTTAGGATTTGTAAATATTTTCTGCATTGAGATTTGAAATGGGAAGTATTGAAGTCTTTTTTGGTGTAAGACTACGTAGCTGCACATAATCTTAAAAGGCGTTTTATCTTAAATAAAAGGACACTTACTGTAACAGAATATTCATTTGTAGCATGAACAGACATTAAAGAAGTAGCTCAATTACCCCTATCGGTTTGGTTAGTGATCAAATTATTTTCCTGAATGGATCACAGAGAATTCTGTACTTTGTGAACAAATAATGGATAGTTCAGTGTAGGCAAATGTTTCTTGGATAGTCATTATTCTGAAAGCATGAAGGCATTTTTTCTCCATTTAACATATATAGCTGAAATTTACAGCCTCAAGAGACAAGTACAGTGTAGCCTCGGTTTGCGAGCATAATTCATTCCGGAAATGTGCTCGCAGTCCAAAGCACTCGTATATCAAAGTGAATTTCCCCATAAGAAATAATGGAAACTCAGATGATTCGTTCCACAGCCCATAACTATTCATAAAAATGATTAATACAAAATATAAAGTAAAAATACATAAATAAATTAACCTGCACTTTACCTTTGAAAAGAATCATGACTGGTGTGAGTGAGTTTCTAAACTCTTGTGGGATTCCACCCAACGGGACGACATGCGGAAGAGCGTCCCAAAGCAATCGCAGTCTCCCAGCTCTGTAGCAGTTCGTCGTAAAAGCGAATCCGAAAAGATCGCAGACATGCTATAAGCGCTTGCCGTCGATGGGTGATACAAGGAACAAGGAACACTATAAATGCACAGGGCACAGTACTACTTGGCCACGACCCTGCCTGACTGCTGTGTCTGTGTATAGGAGAGTGGCAGATCCCACTACAATAAATAACCGTGCTGTTGCTGTTCAAGCTGAATAAAGCTGGTGCTGCTAAAGTACTGAGACTCAGCGAACATGTTTTGGGGTGCAAGACGGGGACTCGCATGTCACAGCACACACGCGCACGCACACACACACACCATGCTGTAGTAAACAGTATACGCTCGTACAGATGTTGACTATATGAGTGAGGCATGCCAATTCAGATGGAGAATAGGAGATGATTGCCCACAACCCCACAGCAAGAGAGAGAGAAGAACCATCAACTCAGTTGTGATCACATGACACTCAGCAGGCAAAGCATATACATACTACTCGTATTGCAAGACCTCACTCATTTATCAAGTCAAAATTAATTAAAAATTTTAGCTCGTCTTGCAAAACACTGGTAAACCAAGTTACTCGAAAACTGAGGTTCCACTGTATTAGTTAATGCAGTAGTAAAAACCTGTGGTCCCTAATTTTAAAGAATGTTTTGAAGAGTAAATGACAATATTAACTGTATACTTCTCTACAGTAATTGCATTTTATCTGTGTCGATTATATCTGTCTAGAATGCACACAAGTCATGTTTCCTAATGTGTGAAAATGACACTGGTGTCAGTACAGAGCACCTGCTGAGTAAAGACCTGAAACAATATGTTAAAAAAAGCAAAACCCCCAAAAAACAGAAGGTATTCTATTGGTGCTTGCAAGACAGGCTATTGAGTAAATTATTTTGAACATTTAGAAATAAAGTCTCTATACAAATTGGATGACCCTCCTTTTCTACAAAGTAAAATGACAAGGTATCTGAAATGCCAATTTGTATTCTCTTTGCACACACATATAGTGATAATCTGTTACCTACCAAATAGATGGAACTCATCTTTTGTTAGCAATATGAGTTTACGGTAGTGCCCCAAAAGCTGCAGTATCTAAAACTTAAATTACGTTGCCTGGTGCCCTAAAAAAATATAACAATTCAGCCATTGATACATTAGAGAACCTCTGAAAATCTGTTCTTTAATACATATCTACAGTACACTTACAAACTAGTATACACAGACAGAGAAAATATACGTTCAACCTTTATTATTGATCAAAAAGATAAATTGCATATACTGTAATGAGCTTTATGTGTATTGATTTAACCTGTGGCGTTTAACTTTAATGTGTGATTTTAAACACAAACAGGTCATTCTGCGTTACTTGACATAAATTCTGCTATAATGGTATGATAAAAAATATATGCTTCCCTTAATATGTGTACTATAAAACGCTCTACCTGTATACTTTAGAAGAAGCACAAAGATAGAATAAAACCAGCAGGAGCCTGAAACTACTGGACAAGGTTTTTATGTGCATGACTACATTTAAAACAACACACTTAGTACCTTGAATGTTAAAAAACTCTACACTGTTTCAGCTCAGGTTCTGTGTTGATGTGCTCTGTTGTTATTACCACTGTCTTCATTCTCATTTTAAATTTTCTTTTTCTATTTCAGTGAATCCTTGATCTTACACGTTTGAGACACGCCCTGAAAGCAAGTGTGATTCTCATCTGCCACACAAATAGGTAAATATATTTCTGACTCCACTTCCTATTTCGAGCCCAGACATCACACTATTAGAAAGCATATTCAATGTTGAAAATGTAGCATGAAACTAAGATTAAAACTGCCATATTACCAATTAAAACTATAAATGACATTAAAAAACTCAGAATCAATGTCTCCATGATGGGGACAGTTAACTTTGTGAGCTGGAATGTTAAAGGCCTGAATCACGAATTAAAGAGAAAGAAAGTATGCTCTCACCTAACAGGCTTAAAACGCTAAAATAGTATTCTACAGGAGACCCACTTACTAACCAAGGATCAGTTCAGATTACAAAAAGACTGGAATGGCCAAATGTTCCATTCTAGCTTTATAAAGAAAACTAGAGGGGTGGGAATTCTCATACATAGAACAGTTCCATTTGTAGCATCAGAGGTAGTGTCAGACCCCTGAAGGGAGATATGTGATGGTCATGGGCAACTTATATAACGGTAAAATGATTTTGATAAATGTTTATGCACCCAATGTTGATTATAAGGAATTCATGCAAAATCTATTTGCATCCATTCCCAATGTGAACACTCATAAAATTATAATGGCTGGGGACTTTTATTGTGTTTTAAATCCACTCTTAGATAGGACTCCTGTGACAGGGGGGACGACATCTAATACTGCAAAGATAATTACACAGTTTTTAAATGATCACAACTTATCAGACCCCTGGAGGTTTCTTAACCCAAACTCAAGAACATATTCGTTCTACTCACCAGTGCATTATAGCTACTCAAGAATTGATTATTTTTTTATAGATAATAATTTCCTGCCTACCAATTAAATCATGCAAATATGACACAATTGTTATCTCTGACCATGCCCCTCTAGTCTTGGAGCTAAAATCATTAAGCCCCTCACACTCACCTCGCAGATGGCGTCTTAACCCTCTTTTATTGGCAGACGAGAACTGCACAGAATTTATATCCAAACAAATCAGCTTCTTCCTAGAGACAAACACGTCCACAGAGGTTTCTGCAGGAACACTCTGGGAAACTCTAAAGGCCTTCTTAAGAGGCTAGATTATTTCATATCTTTCCATAGAAATAAATTAGAAACCAAGAAAGTGTCAGAGCTAAGAAATGAAATTACTAGAATAGATGAAGAACAAGCCAGGCGTCCAAGTGAAGCTCTTCACAGGAAAAGGCAGGCCCTGCATACAGAATTTAACATCTTAACAACTAAAGAAACTGAACAACTTATTTATAAGTCTAGACAGCATTACTATGAACACGGAGAGAAAGCTAATAAGCTCTTAGCTCAACAAATTCATAAACAAGAAGTTCACAATGCAATACCAGTAATCACCAACAAGAACAGAGAAGAAATCATCGACCATAATAAAATAATGCACACATTTAGAGATTACTATAAGTCTTTATATTCCACTGAGCCCAAAGAAGACAACACGCAATCTAATGCATTTCTGGATAATTCACAAATACCACAAATAGATGCTTTAAGTGCTGAGGAACTGGATAAACCTCTAACGCTAACAGAATTACTAGACGCTATAAGTCACTACAAAGCGGGAAATCATCAGGCCCTGATGGTTACCCCGTAGAGTTTTATAAGAAATTCTCCACTCAGCTAGCTCCACTCTTATTGGCAACATTTACAGAAGCTAAAGACCACCAAATACTACCTCAAACATTTCGACAAGCATTAATCACCGTCTTTCCTAAACAAAATAAGGACTTGTTACAATGTGCATCATATAGACCAATTTCACTCCTGAATAATGATGTTAAGATACTCTCAAAAATCCTAGCTAGAAGGATGGAGAAAGTGCTGCCCTCGGTAATATCACAAGATCAAACTGGATTTATTAAAGGCCGACATCTATCTTCAAATCTCCGACGCTTGTTTAATGTTATATATTCACCAGCAAAATCAAACACCCCAGAGATATTACTATCATTAGACGCAGAAAAGGCATTTGACATGATCGAATGGAATTACCTTTTCACTGCATTGGAGAAATTTGGGTTTGGCCCGAATATTTGTGCTTGGATCAAACTACTGTATACCAGTCCAGAAGCTTCAGTTTGTATTAATAACATTTGCTCAGACTACTTTAAACTAGAACGTGGTACCAGACAAGGATGTCCCTTGTCGCCACTGTTGTTTGCAATCGCTATTGAACCACTGGCGGTTCACTGCCGAAATTCTTATCAGATAAAGGGGATTGTCAGAGAAGGACTGGAACAGAAAATTTCTCTATATGCAGATGATATGGTATATCGGACCCAGAAAACACTGTCCCTGTTGTTTTAACAGCACTAACAGAATTTCAAAAGATATCTGGTCTTAGAATTAATCTGAATAAAAGTATACTCTTTCCAGTGAATTCACAAGCATATAATATTAGATTAGACACCCTACCTTTTACCATAGCAGATCAGTTTAAATACCTAGGGGTAAATATCATAAGTAAGCATAAAGCTCTTTATCAACAAAATTTTGGCGTCTGTATGGAAAAAATTAAACAAGACTTGCATAGATGGTCAACCCTTCATCTCACTCTAGCCGGAAGAATTAACATTGTTAAGATGAATATCCTTCCTAAACTTCTCTTTTTATTTCAAAACATTTCAATATATATCAATAAATCATTTTTTAAACAGTTAGATTCAATAATAACCTCATTCATTTGGAACTCAAAACACCCACGTATCCGAAGAGCGACCCTACAAAGACCTCAGGCAGAAGGTGGCATGGCTTTACCTAATTTTCAGTTTTATTACTGGGCAGCAAACATACAAGCCATAAAAACCTGGACACAAATAAATGAACATACACAGGCTTGGTCCGCAATAGAAGTAAAATCCTGTAGTGCTTCTTTATATTCCCTGCTCTGCTCTCCAATAAATGAAAGTTATCACAAATATACTAATAACCCAGTTGTGCTTTACTCACTCAGAATATGGAACCAAATTAGGAAGCATTTTAAGATGGAAAATCTTTTATCAGTGGCACCTCTGCAAGAGAACCACCTCTTTCAACCTTCGCAAGTATATCCAGTTTTTAATACCTGGAAAAGTTTTGGGATTAAAATGCTCAGAGATCTTTATATAGACAACATATTTACATCTTTTGAACAATTACGTTCAAAATTTAACCTCCCAGCTACACATTTCTTTTACTATCTTCAAATTAGAAATTTTGTTTAAACAGAAATTGCCCGATTTCCCCCACCTTGCACCCTCCACAATGCTGGAAAAAATACTGCTCAATTCCGAGGAAACAAACACTATTTCCGCAATATATAAAATCTTATTAGAGTCCCTACCTTTCAAAGATCCAAGAGGACATTGGGAAGAAGATCTCTTAATCAATATATCAGAAAAGGAGTGGAAGGTAGCAAAGCAGAGAATTCACTCGAGTTCTATATGCGCAAAGCATAGAATTATTCAACTAAAAATTATATATCGAGCTCATCTGTCTCGCTTAAAACTGTCCAAAATGTTTCCAGGCCAGGATCCAACCTGCGAGCGCTGCAACCAAGCTCCTGCCTCACTGGGTCACATGTTCTGGGCCTGCACCAAACTAACATCATTTTGGACAAAATTTTTTAAGTGCCTCTCAGACAGCCTTAGTATCACAATCCCTCCTAACCCACTAACAGCTGTGTTTGGTGTCCTTCCAGATGGACTGGAATTGGAGAAGGACAAGCAAACTGTGATTGCATTCACTACACTCTTGGCACGCAGACTTATTTTGTTAAATTGGAAGAATCCTAATTCTCCTCTTATAAGTCAGTGGGAAACCGATGTTTTATATTATTTGAAATTGGAAAAAATCAAATTTTCAGTTAGAGGATCTGTACAAAATTTTTTCAAAACATGGCAGGATTTAATCAATATTATTTTAGAATAAGAGAATTAACTATTATTGCATTTAACTCCCTTCTCCATCTCTTATTTATATAGATATTTACTTCTCCCCTTCTTTTGTCTAATGTTGCCTTATTAAAAAGCTTAAAGCAATTTTCCTTTAGCTAAGCTCTCCTTCTCAGGGGTGGGGTTTGATTTGTCTTCAAATTTGTTGGGTTATAAATTGATCTGTTTGTATGGAATGATTACAATGAAAATTAATAAAATAAAAATATTAAAAAAAAAAAAGAAAATGTAGCATGTCAAAAAGGGCTGTAATTATCTTTCCTGTAATGGCATGTATTAAGTTCAGCTCCTTGATGCTTGCCTATAAAGTAGTCGATGGGTCAGCACCTGTATATATGGAGACATTCCTGAGGTTCTACACTTACTCTGCTCACTCAGGTCTGCTGAAGAACAGCATCTGGTATGGCAGCCCAGCGTAATATTAAATCTCAATCCAAACTCTTTTTATGTGAAACTAGCTGGTGGAACAAGCTGTGAATCTCCATTTGAAATTCTGACTCTGTCAATGGTTTTAAGAAGCTTTTGAATAATTAAAATGTAAAGGCAACTTACCCTTTAATATCAGTAACTGTGAGCAGATGAACATAACAGTTATATCACTTGTTCACATAGTCTCCCTGCAGATTGATGCACTTCATCAGAGGTTGAACATTAGACTGCGCAGAACCTCTTAAACTGGACTGAGGATTTGATTGTTGCATGGTGTTAGATGAGGGCTGTAAGGGGGATATAGAAGACATTCAAACCATAGCTGTTGCATTGCCTCCACCATTGTGGCTGCTGCATGGGTACATGAGTTGTCATGGAGTAGCAAGGTTCTTTTTGACAGCATTCTTCATCTTTTGCATTGCATTGCAGGTTTCCGATTCTGTTTCTCTCTAAGTATAATACAGTATGTTGCACTGACCATTAATTGTCTATGTTCCTGAAAAATCACTAGAATAGGACCCTCCATCTCCCCAAAGAAGGTAATCATGACTTTCTTGCTGGAGGGCTATTGTTTGAATTTATTCTTTACTGGAGAAGATGGGTGTTTCCATTGCATGCTTTGTCTCTTGATTTCCAGCTCACAATGATAGACCCATGTCTCATCTCTGGTGACAATCCACTCCAAAACACAATCTTCTACACAACGTTTCAGGAATTGGGTCACAATCCCCACTTGCTGTTGCTTGTGCCACAAACTTTACAGTACCCCAAGTCATCATGCACGTGTAGATCCACAGCCGACATCCAAATGTGCAGCAACAGCAGACAACATAATCTGTCGGTCTTCTCTGATGAAGGCATTCACCATGTCGGTGTGGGTCTGTGTGTGTGATGTCGATTACACTTGATCTTCTCACTTTAAACCCTTCTATCCATTCATAAACTTTTCATTGAGTCGTGCCATTTTCACTTCTGTACTTGCCAGTTTTACCAGGTTTCACTGCCTCTGTCCAAGAAATCTAACAGTGGTGCATTGTACAGCAATGGTGCAATCCCTTAGAGGAGCATCCATGTTCATTTGAACTTGCCTTTGACCAGACTAACGGCAGAGCACCACACTGTGTGTATTTGAACTGCCCATAAACCATTGCGAATGTATTGTATTTCACTAGCTTCTGTCCATTGTGTTTACCAAATATTTTACAAATTGCCTTTACTTTTTGATACATCCACTGTGGAAGATCAGCCCCAACACAGACAGACACCGAGACACAAGTTCAGTAAGCACACACGTATTTAACTTCTTTTCTTCCAATAGCACCTCACACAGTGCACAAATCACCCACAAGTTCTCAGTCCTTTCTTTCTCTTTCTTTCTTTTCTCTCTTCTCTGACTTCTTTGGCCACCTCCGCTCCTCTACTCATAAGCTTAGTCCTCCTCCTCCCAACCCAGGCTCCATAAATGGAGTGAGGCGGCCTCTTTTATATTGCACCCGTCTGTGCTCCAGGTGCTCCCTGACAATCTTCCTGCAGAACTTCCTGGTGTGGCAGAAGTGCTACATGGGCACCCGGAAGCACTCCAGGTATGCCCGCATTCTCTTCTGGCAGCATTTCCTGGTGTGGTGGAAGTGCTGCAGTCCAGGGCTCCAGAATCATCCAGGTGCCCCCTGGCGGTGACCACAGGTCTCAGTAGAGTTGAGCTTCCAAGCTCTAAGCCCGTGGTCCTGATGTAATCCAAGGGGGTCGCCCTCTCATGTTCCGGGGGAGGTATTGTCCCAAATACATCCTCTCCCCCGGTCCTTCCATCCCAGGGGTGTCCTGGTGGGGCAAAGTCCCTGGTCATCTAGCACACCACACAATCTGCTTGTATCTTGTTTTGAGCTCTTCACTTGTGATGGATCAATTTTGTACCCTTGTCCTGTAAAACTTGTTTCCAAAAAGTCCACCAGACTGATGTTTATTAGATTATGTTGACCTTATAAAAAGTATATTTTTGACTTAACTTTTTAAAATTTATTTTCAAGTTTTAAAGATAGCACAAATATTTTATGGTGTAATGTACATTTTTTGGACAGTGTTTGGGATTTCATCTCATACCTACAGTATATATTATTACAGTACACCATCACACTCCAGTTAACATCCAGGTAATTTTTGGTTTCAAGCAACATTTTCAAATATCGGCTCAATTCCATAAATAAAGCAAAAGAAATCACAGGCTCCAAAACATGAATAAGCTGAAAGAATTTTGTTAATAAATAGAAAGAGCATCAGTCCTTAAAATGAATGCTCACTGTGTGTAAATTTTTATTTTTAAAAAGTTTCCTAATTCATATCCATATAAAATATTTGATACACTGTAGACAAAGCTGCAGAATATACCATTAAACAAAGTCAAGTTAAATACTCAAGTTAAAGATTTACAGGATATGGCTTTGCCTGCCTTGTGACTTCCCCTTATGTACTCACTTCTGTTTTTTAATATCAACTACACAGATTAATACCTATTGATTCTAACAGTGAATTAGTCTAATCTAAGTTTTTCATGCTAAATGGGTCTTTATCTTCTTTGAATAAATGCTGAATTAAAAGTAGAGTTGTGGTGCTAGAGCAGTAGGGGCTTACATTTCTTACATAATACTGGTATCATTTTTATGAAAGTGACATATAAACTTGAATTTGAACCTGAAATTTACAGGTTGATTGCAAATTTTTTAAATATAATATTAATTGAGCAGGACATCTGTGTTGCCAGTTTAGTTTAAAATGCATTGCATATTTGAACAGCATAAAACCAGTTAAGTACATTCACCCAAAAAATAAGTAGGTTCTGCTCTTACAAAAGAAAATATCACAAAAGAGAAACAATGAATCCAGGCATCAGTAGAAGCATGGTAGGACAAACACTCAATGGACACCAGTACTATACATATTTGGAAATTGGACTACTTAGAAAGAGAGCAACCCAAACAGACACATGAAGAACATTTAAATTCTAAGCAGTGAGAGCTTAGACCAGGATTTGAACCCAGGTTTTTGGAGCTGTGAAGCATGGTCAACATGCCATTAAAATACTAGAGCATTTGAAATATGAACATGAATCAGAATCAGTATTAGGTAAACCATATTACACAACTTTGGACCTATCACGAAAAACAAATATTTAACATTACAACATCCAAAATAACTTCAGACAGCTGAATCAGACTAATATTGCTCATTTAATTCTTATAATCTTTACTGCTGTCCTTCACTTTAAACTTCACATGGAAAGTGAGTAGCCTGTGCCAAGTCAATTTATCTTATACGTTCCCACATTCCTGCATCCTCCTGATGTCATTTAGGTCAACAGACTGAACGTGTGGTAAAGCCAAAGCACGCTTATCAGAGAGTTCCAAGAAATGACAGAAAGTTCATAGGCAAACCAGCTTGGAAGGCCATTACAGGGGTTTGTTTACCTTTTGCTTTTTTAAGCATAAACTGACCAAATGTCTATCTGTGAAGAGTTAAAATTCCTGCTAGTAATGGTGTATAGCACCAGCCAGTTTTATTGACTGTCTTGCATTTTTACATGACCGAAAGTGTTAAGCATAAGGAGAAAAGTCTTTAAGATAACGAACATATACTGCAAATTAAAGAAATTAATTTTTCAGCCAGCAATAAGCTACTTTTTCTAACCCTCTCAAGTGGCAAACATTGCATAAGCTTGTAGTTATAAGCCAGATTTTAAAATACATGTAAATATATGAACGCAAATTCATTTTATTAAATTATTCTAAGCAAAGAATACATTAATGCATATTCTCAAACAACAGAAATCCTTTCTAGTAAGTTCACTTTTTTCTCATTTTCACAAAAGTTAGACATCCATCCATCCATCCATCCATTTTCCAACCCGCTGAATCCGAACACAGGGTCACGGGGGTCTGCTGGAGCCAATCCCAGCCAACATAGGGCACAAGGCAGGAACCAATCCTGGGCAGGGTGCCAACCCACCGCAGGACACACACAAACACATGCACACACCCACACACCAAGCACACACTAGGGCCAATTTAGAATCACCAATCCACCTGACCTGCATGTCTTTGGACTGTGGGAGGAAACCGGAGCGCCCGGAGGAAACCCACGCAGACACGGGGAGAACATGCAAACTCCACGCAGGGAGGACCCGGGAAGCAAACCCAGGTCCCCAGATCTCCCAACTGCGAGGCAGCAGCGCTACCCACTGCGCCACCGTGCCGCCAAAGTTAGACAATGATGGGGATATCAATTATCACTTTTGTTGCAGTATACTGTACATACACATTCTGTTAAATTTGTCACTAGGTATATTTGACATTCCTGTTTAACAGAAATTTTTTTCTCAGTCTACAAGACTTAACTACTTCGACATTTTGTCTTGCATTATTCAGAATGAATATAACACTTTTCAAAGTAATCAGAACTTTACCTCCATTCCTCCATTTTTGGAACACTCTTATTGTAAGGGCCCATTCCTTTAAGATAATGGTAATGGTAAATTTACTTTAGTTTTTTTTAGTTTGAATTTAAATATAATGTAGATTCTGTTCCACCCCCTATAAGTTAAAAACAATGGAATGTTCTTAATGATAGCTCTGTGTAATAATAGTATAGCTCTTACACTGAAGTCAGAGAGATACATGAACTGTTAGTCAGATAGGCATTAAAGTTATATAGCTTTCTGACCGTATGTATGTACAGTATGTACATATATATTTACAATATGTATGTATGGTGAATGACAGAACACATAGAAACCTTAAGAAATGTAACCTTGATACTTATCATAGACAAGAAGTTTCCCTTTTTCCTTTTTTTGTGTATATTATCAACCTTTTTCCTTATTTGTATATAAACTGTTTGCCTTGAACTTCACTGAAACCTTTAAAATGAAGACACATTTTTGTACAGTGAGACATATTATATAGCTGGAATGCCTTTCTAGTAACTGCATTTGAACTACTTTAAAGTACTTGGAAACCCTCAACCAACACAGTCACACTTGTAGTGTTTATGAAAAGTATGGCTAGTGCCCTATTTAGGACTGTCCCCTGCATTTAAGGCTCACAGATCACAGCAAATTGTTGATTACTGCGTGTTCTACACTTCTGTCTACAGTGGACATGAAGGCAAACACTGCTCTTCTAAGGCCAAAAGCTTCCTTTTGTTGTTTATATCACTGTTTAAACCAACAAATAGTACATTTTTCCTTGCCTCCACTCACTGAAATTCTTCTATTTTCGTCTGTGCTTTTGGCATTGCCTTTTCACAGAATGCTGAGCTTAAGGACTATTTATATTGATTTGCATATTCAAAGTGGTGTCACTATGGGCGGGGTTTGGGGAGTGGCAGCAAGCGCATGCATGTGCGTTACTTTTCATACTGACCGGGATTTATGGAGCAGAATAACGTGGAAGTTGGCGTTGGCACAGATTTATGCATCTGGATTTTTTTGTGCGTACACACATTTCCGCTTTTGTCCTTATTCCATGTTTTAGTGTGAATTCAATGCACGCCGTTATGAATGAGGCCCCAGGTCCTTATGGCCTGTACATTTGCCACCCAGTAATAAAATTGAAAGTTAGGTAGTGCCATGCCCCCAGCTGCTTTAGGTCATTGTAGAGTCACCCTTTAGTTGCGTGAATGTTTTGAATTCAAAATAAATTAGGCTATGACAGCTTTTCTCAATCTTTAAGTATTTGCGACCTGAGTTTTCATAACAGTTTTAATCGCACCCCCCTAATGTTTTTTTGAAACCCTAATAAAATTTATTCCTATATTTTTTGCTGCCAATACACCGCTACAAGTTTAAAATTTCCCTACGAATAGCGAAATTACAGCACATATGGCAACATTTGCGCCCCCTTTTTTGTTACTTCGTGTCCCCCTAGGGGCGCACCCCACAGTTTGAGAACCGCTGTGATATAATCTAATTTCTTAAAAGATGATTTGTTAATGTATATGGGGATGCTTTGAAATAGAAAAAGATGTTTGAGAAGGCTGTTCATCTTGACAGTGTTGATTCTCCTTGCTAATGTGAGCATCCTTGTCGAGTACCACATTCAAGTTTGAAGTAGTCTGAAATAATGTTGTTAATACAAACTGAGGCTTCTGGACGAGTATAGAGTAGTTTGATCCATGCATAAATATTTGGTCCAACCCCAAATTTGTGCAATGTGATGAACAGGTTGTCCCATTCAACCAAATAAAATGCTTTTTCTGCATCCAAAGATAATAAGATCTCTGGGGTGTTAGATTTAATGGGTGAATATATTATCTTAAACAAATGTCAAAGATTGCAAGTTAAGTATCTGCCTTTATTAAATCTGGTTTGGTCTTGTGATATTACATAAGGAACCATTTTCTCAAACATTCTAGCTAGAACTGGAGAGTATCTTACTGTCATTATTCAGGAGTAAGACTGGTCTGTATGATGCAGATTGTGGGAAGTCCTTAGTTTTCTTAGGAAAGACTGTAATTAATGCTTGGCAAAAAGTCTGAAGTAGAATTTTGTTGTCACCAGCTTTTATAAACATTACTCATAATACAGTAATTCCTCCTCGATCGCGGGGGTTGCGTTCCATAACCCCCCGTGAAAGGTGAAAATCCGCGAAGTAGAAACCATATGTTTATATGGTTATTTTTATATTGTCATGCTTGGGTCACAGATTTGCACAGAAACACAGGAGGTTGCAGAGAGACAGGAACTTTATTCAAACACTGCAAACAAACATTTGTCTCTTTTTCAAAAGTTTAAACTGTGCTCCATGACAAGACAGAGATGACAGTTCTGTCTCACAATTAAAAGAATGCAAACATATCTTCCTCTTCAAAGGAGTGCGCGTCAGGAGCAGAGAATGTCAGAGAGAGAGAGAGAAAAAAGCAAACAATCAAAAATCAATAGGGCTGTTTGGCTTTTAAGTATGCGAAGCACCGCCATATAAAGCAGCTGCAAGGAAGAGAGCAATGTGAAAGCAGTCTTTCAGCATTTTTTAGAGGAGTGTCCGTATCCTCTAGGCCTGTGAGCGAACAGCCCCTCTGCTCACACCCCCTCCGTCAGGAGCAGAGAATGTCAGAGAAAGTGAGAGAGACAGAGAAAAACAAACAATCAAGAATCAATACGTGCCGTTCAAGCTTTGAAGTATGCGAAGCACCGTGCGGGAAGCATGTCACTTGACAAAGCCGGAAGGGAGCAATGTGAAGATAATATTTCAGCATTTTTAGACGAGCGTCCGTAACGTCTAAGGGTGCGAACAGCCCCCCTGCTCACACCCCCTCTGTCAGGAGCAGAGAATGTCAGAGCAAGAGAGAGAGAAAAGTAAACAATCAAAAATCAATACGTGCTGTTTGATCTTTTAAGTATGTGAATCACCGTGCAGGAAGCATATCGCTTGACAAAGCAGCCACATGTATGCCCAGCAAGGATGGCAGCAATGTGAAGGTAACCTTTCAGCATTTTTTGAGGAGCAGCCATATCCTCTAGGGGTGCGAACAGACCTATTGTCTGCAGAAATCCGCGAACCAGCAAAAAATTCGCGATATATATTTAAATATGCTTACATATAAAATCCACAATAGAGTGAAGCCGCGAAAGTCGAAGCGCGATATAGCGAGGGATTACTGTAGTGGAAATAACTTATTTTAAATTTTTTTATAAAATTCCACTGGGTAGTGAGTTTATAGCATCTAGTAATTCTGAGAGTGTCAGAGGTTTATCCAGTCCTACTGCACCAAGAGTATCTAGCTGTGGTATCTGTAGTGAGTCAAAAAAAAAACTCATTAGATTGTGCCTTATCTACTTTAAAGTATAGTAAAGTATTCTCTAAATGTGTGGATTATATTTTTATGGTCAATGATTTTATCTCAACTTGTGTTGGTAATTACAGTTATTGCATTGCGGATTTTCTACTTGTCAATTTGTTAGGCTAAGATCTTATTGACCTTCTATTAATGTTTATAATAATGATCTCGCGATTTAAAGATAAGCTGTTCCGTTTCTTTAGTAGTCAAGATGTTAAATTATGATTGCAAAACCTCTTTCACTATAAAGTGACTCATTTGGAGACCTTGTGTATTTTAGATCTATTCTGGTAATTTCGCTAATTAACTCGGACACCTTTTTGGTTTCCAATTTACTTTTGTAAGAAAGATAATTTGTGCTCTTTGAAATGCCTTCAGAGTTCCTCAGAGTACTGCTGCAGAGACCTCCAAAGATGCATTTATCTAAAGAAAATAATCAATTTGCTTGGATATGAATTTTGTACAGTTCTCATCAGCTAATGACAAGGGGTTAAGATGCCAGCTACAAGATGAGTGTGTAGAGCATAGTGATTTAAGCTCCATAATCGGCGGGGCGTGGTCGGACATAATAGTGTTGTACTTACAAGATTTGATAGTGGGCAAAAGAAAGAAGAAATAATAAATTATTGAGTAACAGTGATGAACTGGTGAGAATATGCTCTTAAGTTAGGATTTAAAACCCTCCATGGTTCTGATAAGTTATGATCTATCAAACTAATTATTTTTGCAGTATTAGATGTTGCCACTGCTGTAACGGAAGACCTATCCAGGAATGCATTTAAAACACAATTAAAGTCTCCAGCCTTTATAATTTCTTGAGTGCTCACATTAGGAATAAATACAAATACATTTTGGTTGAAATCTCTATCACCCACGTTAGGTGCATAGATATTTATCAAAATTATTTTAGTAACAGGGCGGCACAGTGGCGCAGTGGTAGCGCTGCTGCCTCGCAGTAAGGAGACCTGGGTTTGCTTCCAGGGTCATCCCTGCGTGGAGTTTGCATGTTCTCCCTGTGTCTGCGCGGGTTTCCTCCGGGTGCTACGGTTTCCTCCCACAGTCCAAAGACATGCAGGTTAGGTGCATTGCCGATCCTAAATTGTCCCTACTGTGTGCTTGGTGTGTGGGTGTGTGTGCCCTGCAGTGGGCTCGCGCCCTGCCCGAGGATTTGTTCCTGCCTTGCATTCTGTGCTGGCTGGGATAGGTTCCAGCAGACCCCCGTGACCATGTGTTAGGATATAGCGGGTTGGATAATGACAAGACATGACATTTTAGTAACAAATTTCCCATCACCATAATTAATCACCCTTCAGAATCAGATACTACATCTGAAATTATAAAAGGAATTATTCTGTGTATTAATATTCCTATACCCCTAGTTTTCTTTGTATAGCTTAAGTGAAAAATTCCGCC
This sequence comes from Erpetoichthys calabaricus, assembly GCF_900747795.2. Taxonomy (NCBI): domain Eukaryota; kingdom Metazoa; phylum Chordata; class Cladistia; order Polypteriformes; family Polypteridae; genus Erpetoichthys; species Erpetoichthys calabaricus. The sequence continues at coordinate 159,658,734 of NC_041395.2, forward strand.
AATCCAATCCCTTTGCAACTGAAACTGGTCCTTACTTATTAAGTGAGTCTCCTGTAAAAATACTATGTTGGTATTTAGACCTGTTAGGTGAGAGAATACTTTTTCTCTTTAATTCATGTTTGAGACCTTTGACATTCCAGCTCATAGTTTACTGTTTGGTCATTGAAACATTGCTTCTGAATTTTTGTTGACATTTTATAGTCCTAAGTTAAGGTAGTACTTGTTACATATGATAGCTTTGACTTAGATTTCATATTATTGACAAATGTTATGGTTATGGCACTGTGACAGATTTAGGGTCTCCGTGACCCCTTGAACCCTCAGACCACATGTCAGACACCAGGTTAATATTATATTTATTAGGACAAAACATGCACAAAGTACCTTCTTCTCCACAATATTCAAATAAACACAATAAACAATCAATAAATCAATAATCCTCCTCGATCCCAGATGCGTTGCCATCCTTCCACCCAGCTCAGCTCAGCGTCTGGGATTTCCCATCGTCCTCTTATATTCCCTGACCCAGAAGTGGTTCCAACCCTACAGTCCATGTGATTCCTTATCACTTCCGGGTCAGATAAAAAGTCCTTTTCTTCATCCCGGAAGCACGTCATTTCCTTTGTCGCCTTGCCACGACGTACTTCCGGGTTATAGGGCACAAACAACTCTCTGGGCCTCCCTGCAGCGTCATCTGTTGGCCCCTGTGGTATCCAGCAGGGCTGTAAAGGAAAACTCCATCGTCCATGATTCCCTGCTGGTATTCGGGGCACTTCCATGCCGCAGGGAGAGCTCCATCTGGCGGCCTGGGGGCCAGCCATATCCCACAGGCACCTATTGTTATTTTGGTACTTACAGTTATTGGGGTAGAAAGGATAAATAAGAAATAGGATTGCTCTCTTTCTCTCCCCAACAACTTTTAAGAATAATCTAAAGACTTACTTGCTTTCAAAATGCTTTTAAATAGTATTATTGTTTGTTTTTGAAAAAAAAGTTCTCTTTGGCTTTATCATGTTATTTATTCTTGATTTGCAAACGTATATTGGGATGACTAATTTATTTTAGTGCGCTGTATAAGAAAATGATTATTATAGTTATTATTACCAGAAATCTAGTAAAGAAAAATTTGAATCTATTTATGTTCTGTTGTTAGTTGTGGAGAGTCTATGACTAATTGTAGTTCATATTTATTAAAAGTAACATTTTTGAAAGGAGTTCCCTACGGAGAGTTAAAACCTTTGTTGAATTCCCCCATGCAAGCAGCTCTGGAGATGTCAAATTCCTGGCCAAGTGTGACTCTCTAGGCATTTGTTTTACCAACAGGATCGGTTGTCTAACAGGAAAAAATATACAAGCTGAAAGAACATCTCTCAAGGAAAAATCTGAAAGAGTAAATTATTCAGGAATTGAGGTCACACGGAATGTTTTTCTGTTTTAAGACAGATCATTTTGAATAGCTTCAAATGCTTCTTTTAAATTTAAAAAATTTGCTCAACAAAAACTGGACTTCTTGGACAAATTTTCTCAAAGAATAAGTGTACTGACTTTCAGAAATAATAATCCACTGGGAGAGCTGTTGTTTCTTGCAGACAGACAAACAGACATGATGACAACAATAGGTGCTTTGACATTTTATGCAACTAGTACAAAAAGAGTGTCAAATCTTGATGAAGGCACATGGGAGCATTTGAAACCAAGTGAAAGACGGCACATTAGAATACAAAGACATTTTTGGTCTCAGTACCAAATAATACGCTTGGAAATCATACAGCTACACATTATTATAAGAATAAAATTCCTACAATTGATCAATAGAGATAACATCACAACACTATCGGAATGCTTCTGTACATTACAGCCTAAAAAGGTAAAACGCAAAATGTATCCATTAGACTATTGAGGAAATATGCGGCAGTCTGGCAGAAACATCAGACTTTAAGCAAGGAGGTTCATCTTCTAGTATGACAATGACCTAAATATAAAGCTAAATGCTCACTTGCCAACACAAAAGACAGCATTCAGCCAGAATGACATTCAAAGACTAGACCTCATTTGGAAAGTGCTATTCACCAATGCTTCTCGTTTACGTATTTGTGTAAGAATAATAGAGTTTCCGATGTATAATTTGGGCCAAAAATAACACTATCAGATACTAATTCAGCATAAGTTACTGGTCAATGGTGCAAAAGCCTTATTAAAATTTTCAGACCTGTCAAAGCATGGAATAGTTTTATATTTGTAACATCAAGTGAAACACAGAAATACATCCCTGCTGGAGTGCAGGAGTACAGAGGTATAGAATAAATAAGAACTATAGGTTATAGTCATGTGTAAAAGACTGTGAGAGTAAACTGAAATAAAGTTTCACAATCTGCAAAGGTTTGAAATTTGTTGATAAAATTTCCACTTTTTTATTTTTTAGGTGACTAAAGCTGTTCTTGCTGTCATGCCCAGGAAAGATATGTATCTATAAACCAACATTGTTGGTACCCTGCAAATCAAGAAAATGGAGAATTCATCTTCAGGAACAGGGAGCATTTCAATAAACTGCACCAAGTCTGGACGACATAGTTATATTTTTATTATGATTCCAGTTGTTTATAGTTTTATATTTATTGTGGGATTTTTGGGTAATATCATGGTTGTCCTTATGATCTATAAAATCATGAAGTTAAAAACAGTGGCAAATGTTTTTATGCTGAACTTGGCACTAGCTGACCTGTCATTCCTGATCACATTACCCTTGTGGGCAGCTTACACAGCAATGGGCTACAGGTGGCTATTTGGTAGTATCCTGTGCAAACTTACCTCAGGCCTCATCACCTTCAATTTGTATGCAACAATATTTCTTCTTTCAGGCCTGAGCATAGACCGCTATCTTGCCATAGTGAGACCCATGCAGTCACGACCTAGACGTACTGTACTGTATGCAAGAATTACTTGCATTCTCATATGGATCTCTGCCTTTTTCTTAAGCTTGCACATTATGTGCTATCGGGATGCCATACTGATAAAAAATCTCAACATAACAGTGTGTGGTTTATATGACTCAAGCAAACTCAAAGAAATTGCATTAGTGAATGGCTTACTCAAAAGTATTTTGGGATTTTTCATTCCCTTGATAATAATAATTACATGCTACTGTCTGATTGGCAAGACACTGGTGAAAGCATATCAAATTCAGAAGAGCAAATACCAAAGTGATGAAGTCCTGAAGATGCTGGTTGCCATTGTGGCAGCCTTTTTCATCTGTTGGGTGCCCCATCACATCTTTAACTTTATGGATGTGCTTGTCCATTCAAAAGTAATACAGAATTGCCATGTAGAAGATATAATTGACACAGCCATGCCTTTTACCATCTGCTTAGCTTTCCTCAATAGCTGTCTGAATCCTATATTATATGGGTTTGTGGGGAGAAATTTTCGGAACAATATGAAAAGGCTGGTAAAATGTTTGCCACCCGTAGCAAAATCGCATTCAAGCCTTTCCACAAAGATCAGCTCCCTCTCTTACCGTGGATCTGAAAGCTTTCACTTAACAGCAAGCAAGCAAACTACCCCTATTGGTACGTATTGAATGATCAAATATGCAAAAGCATCAATCTAAAAAAGGAGAAGGAAGGGCATCAGGTGACCATTACATTAAATCACCTTGTATTAATGCATGCTGGTAAAGACAGTTACTGTATATTAAGAGCCCACACAAAATGTCAAAAGGAACTTATCGTTATTTAACTGGAAGTATGATTTTCACGGCAGGGACCATATTAAATTACTGCATAGGTACAGTGAAGGCCTTTTTTTTAAACAGAAATGTAAATTTATATAAGATCAATCATCTTTATTCACTATGCAAAGGTCAAGAACTGCACTAGTGAATTTTTATCTGGAAACTTTAGTGTGCCCTGTTCAAATGCCCAACATCTCAGAAGAGCACACGCTCCTTAGACTACAAGATCTCCAGACACATTTCCAGTTTAAACTGTACCTCTTCATCTTTTCAGCGTTGCTCTTTTCAGTTTAACGTACTGGGTTTGGTAAGAGAAGATATTTTTTGCCACAAAGCAAAGTAATTTTTTTATTTAGTTTGGCCACTTTATATCATTTCTAAATCTGTATGGAATGTTTTAATGTAAATTTAATTCTACTTATGCCAATGCGTATACATCTAAATATAAACCTGGGTGATGATAATGGTTGTACATAAAATATACAGTATATATTTATTGCACTGGTACTATTTTATTAATATTACTTTTAATAACATTTCCCTATGTGAAAGAACTACAATAAAACAATATATGGTAATACCATTATTTATATCTTAAATTATGTGAAACTGATTCCATTGATTTACTAAAGTCCTGAATTTTAAACCAAAAGGTTGACAGTTCTATACTCACCTGTGACTTACGGTGACCCTGAAAAAGTCACTTACCTTGCCTGTGCTCCAAATGGGAAAATTTTCCGGTAACAGTTATATACTAATATTGTAGGGTGTCTTGAACAAAAGTGTCAGCCAGATATACAATAACAAGAGACACTAAATAGTTTTTCTTCAATAACTAAGCATTCTCTACAAAGCTGATGGCTAAAGAGCCAGTATCATTTCTCACCATAATGGATGAATAACTAGGTCTCCCTGTCCATTACAGATGAGGCAAATTTTGTACATTTTGTAAATATGTACATATTGAAAATGCTACTAGTAGCCCCAACTGAAAGTAGTTTTTCTCTTGAATATAATGTTTTTGCTGCAATACCTGCAAAATAATGTTCAACACTTGGCAGATTGTGTGGACAAATAGTCCGCTGTTGTTTGTTTTTGGAATTCCATTTTAGCATCTTCTATCATTTTGTCCCATGTTCATCATTTCCCTTCAGCTTTTCTATGTAGCTGAGCTTTCTATAATGCCTCTTCTTTTCTCATTGTATGACGTCTATATTTCATGTTCAGATTAACTGTGAACGATCTAGTAGAAACTTACTAATTTTTCCATCTTGCAACTTGAAGGACATATAGCTATATCATTGTTTATCTTGTGTTTGTTGTCAATGCAATATATGTTGGATTTCAGTCATAAAACCTGTTTCTTAGGAAGGCTTCAGGGAGTTCCTTGACAGTATTACATAATATTTTCTTTCCAACTATATAAGAAGTAGCAACAAATATACTGTATGTAAACATAACAGTTAAAGTTTGCATGAACTTAAAACTCGTGAAATATATTGTTATTTATGTCTTAGATATTAGATGCCACCAGTACATTGTAAATAAAATTGTATATTTCTATCAAGTATACAAAGCTATATTTATTACAGAATTGTAAAATGTATTCCTGTGACAAATTTTAAAGTCCTTTATTAATGTAACCTTACAATCTAATATGTAGGTTTTAGGTGTGCATCCAAAACAAATATACAGTCTATAAGAAACAAGGAATATGTCAAAAGTTGTATTTTCTTTTTAGGAACATTGTTTACTGTTTTATATTTGGATCATATTTTTTTCATTTCAGGTCCAGAAATATTTAGTGTGATATTCTGATCCAATAGGCTGTTTAGTTTAACTGTTACTTTTACAGCGACTCCTGTATGTGTAAGTAAAAATAATAAATTAGTATTATTTAGAAAACAGGAGTTTTCAGAATTATTCCTAGAACAGGTCAACTTCTGTGTTTTTTTTTTTGATTGATCATAACAAAACTTGCCCAGGCAGTATATATCCACAATTCAACATTTACAAAACTAACTGAATTTCAGTAGTCCAAGATAACAGTGACTCACTAGTGCCATAAACTTCAGCATTTGAGCATGCTGAAGCAAGTGTCCAAATATTACAGGAGACATTCCAGGTTCAAACCATCCCTTCAGTGTAGCCCTTCCAGCTGGGATAAGAGTTGCCAACTATAAGCCTCTCTTTGATGAACTGTAAGTGAATATATTGTTATGTACTAAACGTAACAAAGCTGTCCATCTACAGTAGTTCTAACTGTACATACAACATGGGAACAAAGCTTTGTAAGCATTAGGCAATTTCAGATCATACGCATATAAATATCTAATACACCTACAGAACAGTGCACACAGTATAATGAACATAAATTGAATATACTTTTGAGCCAAATTTTTTGATGACAAAAACCCATTGACCCAAAAATTATCCTAATCCAGCAAAAATTCACAATTAAGTGTTTTCATGCATAATGATTGAACCATAATATTATAGTCTTCATGAGCAATACATATATCATGTAAAACGAAACCAGGATTCAGGCTGAGATGTGTGAAGGAATGGCATCAAACAAGGGATGAAGTGGTAAAGTTGTATTCTAAAGTACATGGTAAGATATCACAGAAGAAATTATTCTAAAATATACATATTTATATAAAAAGAACTTTTATCTATCCAGAGTGTACTTTTACATTAAAGAGAGAAAACACAAACTTCCTTTATAGTCATAGATTATCCAAATGTAGATTTTCCTATTGGACCCCTGCAATCGTGCAAAAAGTTTTGGAGCTCAACAGTAGAAAATAACTAACAAACTGATGGTCAGCTCCTATATTTGAAATATTGCTTTCATTTATTTCCTAGTTTCTGTTCTCTTTCTATGGACAGAGTATAATAAAATTTTGCAAAAGATCAACACATCAACAGATGTGTCTTGTCAAAATTATTAGAACAAGAGACATATATATGTTCTGGTTTTAATATTTTCTTAAAATGTGTCTTGGACATTAATTGGTTGTATATCACTTTGATAAATGTAATCTTACTCTGTACTTTCTTTTCTACAATATTCTGTGCTCTTTGATCTTAATGCACAAGACAAACTGAATTCTACTTCAAGGGAGACCGATGTGCATCTTGACCTTTTCTTTACCTGAGCAATTAACAACAAAGAGCAGACGCGGATGCGTGCTTGTCTCTCCAAAATGTAAGTACTCATCTGCAAGAAAAGTAATCGCTATATCTGTACATATACGTAAACACACACACAGACACACACACATATATATATACTAGCTGATTGCCCAGTGGCTTCGCTCACTGAGCGCAAGGGAAAAAAATAAAATGTAGTATTTATAAAATAAGTTTGTTAATTGCCAATTTTATTTTTCAACAAATAAAGAGCATTTACAATAACATAGAAATCTATATAAACAACATTAACATCATTATCATATGAGAATATGAAGTAATATATAAGAAGCACATTGCAGATAAATAAAAATTATTAAACAGTAAAATCTTCTTATATATGCTACCGTGGCTGTTCGTTTGTCTGTCCAGGATTTTAAATCACCTGTAGCTCGCAAACCGTTTCACCTATTGACTTGAAATTTGGTACACATATACTACGTGACGTCTACTATCTGCTTTCGGGGTGATGATTTTATCACTCTTTTTATTTTTATTTTATTTTATTGTAGAATCAACTCTTGGCTGCGCGCAGCAGGGCGGCCATGTGCACATACGTACGGGCACCGTTCTCATTCCCTACCACCTTCGCTAATCATTCTTGAGGCAGATTGAAGATTTAAGTGCCAGATTAAGTGAAATGTTAAAGAAAATGTACTAAGTAATTGTAACACAAAAACTAACTTAATCAGTTTTAACATGAAAAGATGGCCGACGAAAGAGAAGTAGCAGGCCGCTAGGGTGGAGTAAAGAAGAGCTGCTCAGGAAGCAGCAAGCACATCAACCTCTGAGCAAACGAATGCTAAACGTACAGAGAAAGAGGATGAATGCTATGAATGCTCAAGTCAAGTGTATTTGTGCAGTGCGCCGTTACTGGTATTTTGATAAAAGAATTTGAACAACATATAAGAAGCGTATAAATTATTAAACAGTAAATCATTAACATTTAAGAAATAAAGACACATTGAGTACTACTGCAGTGCTTTCGGGTATACTACATTTTTTGTTTGCCCATTTCGTGCATAAATGAATACATTTTTTGGTGTACCTACCCAAGAACACGTGACATATAACTGACCGTGGGAGAAGCATGGATTTTAAACACGCGTTGAGTTCATCTGCTGGTGTCCCTCGTGGAATAACTGGTAATGTTTGACGAAAATCTCCTGCGAGTAAAACGACACTACCTCCCATTATTTTGGCAGGATCTCTGAGATCTTGCATTGTTCGGTTCAAGGCTTCATAAGCTCTTTTATGTGCCATGGTGCACTCATCCCAAATTATTATTTTTGAATGTTTCAAGACTTTTGCCTTTCCAGAGCCCTTGCGTATGTTGCAAATTGGATTTTCGTCGTGAGTGAGGTTTAATGGTAATTGCAATGCCGAATGTGCTGCATGGCCTCCATCTAATAATGGAAAAGCGATTCCCAATGACGCTACAGCCAGAGCTATGTCACCATTCGCTCTCGGCAAGAATCAGGTTTATTAAGAATGTTTTTCCTGTTCCTCTGTGGTCATAAGTAATTTCCATTTCAAACGCTCATACGTAATTTCCATTTCAAACGCAAAAAGAATTTTACATATATAGATATATATTGTGACGAATGGCCGGGTCCCATGCCTGGCCGGGACACCCCTGCTGTTTATGTTCCAGGGGAGCAGCCATGGACAGCTCAATACCTCCCCCAGGATGCTTGGTGGCAGCCTCCCTGGCCGACGCTGATTCCCCAAGCTCCCGTCGGGCTCCGTGGGAGATGGAGTCTTCCACAGCCTGGTTGGGAGCTCGGATGGCCGCTAGGGGGAGCTGCATGGAGTCAACAGCCAGGATGGACGACTCTTCAGCCCCACCCGGAAGTGCAATTAGGACCAGGTGGTCAAGCACCTGGAACGCTTCCGGGTGGGTTATAAAAAGGGCCAGCCACCATCACTCGAGAGCCAGAGGAGGAGGACTACGCTAGAGGAGGAGTGGTGGTCAAGGTGAAGTGTGTTTTGGTGATATTGTGATTGTGCTTTGGGACTGGTTGTGCTGTGTGGCACGGGGAAGACGTGTCCCACAGTTGAAGAATAATAAAGCCTGAGTTCAATTTGTTCGTGCCTCTGCGTCAGTCTGTGCCAGGTCGGGTGCTATACGGCGTCCAGATTACTATATATATATATATATATATATATATATATATATATATATATATATATACAGTGATCCCTCGCTATATCGCGCTTCGCCTTTCGCAGCTTCACTCCATCGCGGATTTTATATGTAACCATATTTAAATATATATCGCGGATTTTTTGCTGGTTTGCGGATTTCTGCGGACAATGGGTCATTTAATTTCTGGTACATGCTTCCTCAGTTGGTTTGCCCAGTTGATTTCATACAAGGGACGCTATTGGCAGATGGCTGAGAAGCTACCCAACTTACTTTTCTCTCTCTCTTGCGCTGACTATCTGTGATCCTGACGTAGGGGGTGTGAGCAGGGGGGCTGTTCGCACACCTAGACGATAGGGACGCTCGTCTAAAAATGCTGAAAGATTATCTTCACATTGCTATCTTTTGTGCAGCTGCTTCCTGAAACGACATGCTGCACAGTGCTTCGCATACTTAAAAGCTCGAAGGGCACATATTGATTTTTGATTGAAAAACAAACTCTGTCTCTCTCTCTCTTTGTCTGCTCCTGACGGAGGGGGTGTGAGCTGCCGCCTTCAACAGCTTTGTGCCGCGGTGCTTCGCATACTTAAAAGCAAACAGCCCTATTGATTTGTTTGCTTTTCTCTATCTATGTGACATTCTGTGCTCCTGACAAGCACTCCTTTGAAGAGGAAGATATGTTTGCATTCTTTTAATTGTGAGATGGAACTGTCATCTCTGTCTTGTCATGGAGCACAGTTTAAACTTTTGAAAAAGAGACAAATGTTTGTTGCAGTGTTTGAATAACGTTCCTGTCTCTCTACAACCTCCTGTGTTTCTGCGCAAATCTGTGACCCAAGCATGACAATATAAAAATAACCATATAAACATATGGTTTCTACTTCGCGGATTTACTTATTTCGCGGGTGGCTCTGGAACGCAACCCCTGCTATGGAGGAGAGATTACTGTATACTAGCTGAATACCCGTGCTTCCCTATGGGATAGCAACAGGAAAAAAGTGTTCTAAAATATACAGAGTGACACTACATGTCCTGTAAAGGTCATAAGGCAAGATTTAGCACATAAACTAAACAACATAGGTTACTAATTATTTCTTGAAATAGTTTACTCAAATATAAGCTGTTTTAAGAATAGAAGACTTAAACAGTGATGATCAAAACTTGTTTTGGACTAAAGCCCCAGTGATCCCATCACCACCCCAGGTATTATTTAGTAACCAGACCACGTAAGTTTTAAGCGCTAAATTTATTTGTTAATAAAAATAGATGAAGGTGAATGTTATAATATTAATTATATTAAAAATACATTTTCAAGGGGTTTTTAAGATCATAAAAAAATTACAAATCCTAAGCAATCTACCAAACCTGAAAACAAAAATCAAAATCAAAAATAACAGGCTTGGTGTGGTAGGGGTCGCCAATCCGCGTCATGGTGTATGGCTTGAACCTCCACCAGTTATTAGAGATGTGGCTAACAATGTCAACCTGCATCTTAGTGGCCAGAGAGGCGGTGCCATGCACAAGGTAGGCCAGCGAGGAGAACAAGCACACACCGTCACCGCTCATCCGCACCATGCAGTGAGGGACCATTACTTCATCAATATAAATCCTTTCTTCCTTAGTCATAGTTTTACGGCTTATTTAAAGAGGTATAAACTTAATAGAAGAATTTGTGAAGAATGTATGAAAAAGAATAAAATAAAAATCCTCAAAAAATAAATTTGCTTTAATATACCTTGGAATAACCTAACTAAATTATTTTAAAAAGATAAACTAATGGCAAATTATAAATGCTTTGTGGAAACTCGAAAATATCAAAACAAAACTTGTAAAGTATTTTTAATTTACTATAAAGAAATGTATTTTAGAAAGAAATGGAGTGAATGGGTCTAAAAAACAATAAGAAATTTCACGCTTGGACCATGAAATTTTTAAAACCATTTCTTAGCGAGCACCTATGGTCCAAGTGTAACCTACATTCTAAATTTCAAGTCCCAAGTCCTCATGGTTCGGGAGATTTCGTGATGAGTGAGTCAGTGGTATTTGGCTTTTATATACATAGAATATATATATGTTACTAATGCTACTATGTAATATGTTAAGTTACTCCCATGATGACAACAATAGAAAAGACAGTTAGAGACGCAGCGTTTTCAGCTATGTTCTGCTACACACTTGGAAACATTGTGTCTCTAAACTTTTTTTCCTGATGTAGCCCTTCACTACCTCCATTATACTGAATACTAGTTGCACACAGACGACACATAATAAATACTGATTTTAGATTTTGTATTGCTATAGGTATCAGCAATACTCAACGCAGGGGACATGAACCTCCCTCTGTATGCTGCTCCACAGGTCACCTTTTGTCATTTTGGTAAAACTATACCTTTTTCCAAAATTTATTGTTATGTTGTGATTATTGTAGAACACTGACTGACTGCTGTGAACTGCGCTTATTGCCAGAAACAGCCAGGTAGACTTAATGCAAATGAGTTTTACCATGCTGACGCTCACTTTAATTCACAAACGTAGAGTCTCCTCTACATGTATACAATACAATTCTGTAATTTCAAAGAGATACCCTGTTCAAAGGACACTGACATTGGTGTTGACAGCAAATGGTTTGATAGCATGAAGTTGTTCTTGGGAGTAACTGTGGGAAAGTGGAACAGTCACACCACACATTAATGAGGGGTACTCAGTTTTAAATGTAGACCCTGTGGCACATTTGGTATTTTATAATTTTTGCTGCTGTTTAGTTTATGTTCTTCCTCCTGGATCTTTGTTGGATCTGGGTACAAAAGCAACATATTACAGTATTCAGTTTGTATTTATATTCAGAAATTGAACAAAAAATATTTTGATTTTCTTCTTTAGAATGTCATTTTACATCATCAATGAAATCCTAAAGCACTCCACTGTAAATTTCCTGTCAAAATCCTATCTGGCCATATCTGGATTCAATGGTTTCCTTTTGCTAGCAATCCAGCTAAAGACATAACTTGGCCTCTGATTGTGACACACCTTCAAATGAAATTGACTATACTTTAGAGTGAATAATTTGCCAGGAGTGGAAACATGAATAAATCCACTTATCACTAATACAAATATATTATCATATTTTTTTTAGTCAGGTAAATGACACACCAAATTTCTGAAGTTTCCAACTTCTTGTATTATATGACAGGTAGTAATAACAAGTCTTTGAAGGTGTTGCAAAAATGTGTTTTATGATGTTTTTTCAGCTTTTTATTTTTAAAGTAGATACAAATTGTTTAACATTTGTGAAAAGTGTTAAATAGCATAAAGCTTAACAAAAATACTCAGTTGTTTGAAGTAAAATGATGACCAGCACAATAAAAAACAAAATCATTAACACCACAATTTCAAATGTTGAAGGTAGTATTTGATTTGGATGGGATCACATTGTAAATACTAATAATTTAGGCTAAATACTCCTTTCCACAAGGCAATGATGCAGTACAGATTTGGATCCATATATAACATTTGATCCATGTTAACACTCAACTAAATAGTAACAAAAGTATGTTCTTCATATTAAAAAAAGACAGAAAAAACTTGTACAGTTTAATTGACTTGCTGCTCTTTGACTCTGCAACTGTATTTCCATGAAGCAAGTTCAAAAAAAGTGTCTTTGCAATATCATGGTTTCCAGAAACAAACAGGAAAAAACAAAAGCAAGTTGCATGGGATCTGCATAATATGCTAAGGTGTGTAAAAGAGCGTAAACAAAAACAACTGGGTTTGCTCAGGTCAGATGTAGCTTAGGATATAATGTAAATGAAAACCTTATGATTTGGTGACCTTTGAACCCGGATGCATCTATAGTCAAAATATACTCAATCGAAGCTTAGGATGGTCAATAAAATATGGTGAAAGCACTAAAACAATTGTTTAGAAGCAACATTAGTTTATAAAAATGGTTTTGGACAGTAATAGCTTTATTCCTTAAATTTTAAATTCAGAATTTTTACATGTGTGGTAAATTCCATGGCTATCTTCTTTATTAGTGTTTATGAATGGTTCTGCTCTTCAATAGGTGTCAGTGTAAAGTAGTTGGTAATAAATTGCATTATATGTCTCTAACTAAGTTGCATATTCCAGTAAACTACAAAATAGAAGTTCTACATGTCAGTCCATTTGTTTAAAACAAAAATGTATTTTTGGAAGGGGCCACTATTATATTTTCTTAAGACAAGACCGGCTTCAACTGATTTCCACTTTTCTTCTAATATATTGTGGGCTGCAGAGGGTGTTCCTGTCACTCAAACCCGACTGATACCCAAGTCCATTACAAAGCACACTCAGCAGTTAAAAATTTCCAAACAGTTATAACAGCTGTAGCCTGAGAGAATAAGATTTGAAAACTCAATACAATAGACATGACTTTTAGGAATGATACTGGTGTCAAAGAGCCATTAGGTGTCAACACTACCAATTTTCACAAGTTTTAACCTTCACTAACACCAAACAATTGTAAGAAACTATCCACAATCTTGGACAAATTGTGAACATGATGGTGACCTTAATAAGACTGTCCTGATGATATCATGTGACATGACTTCCTGTGCCCCAATGGTTCACCAAAATAGTCGCACCCACAGAAAAACAAAATGGTGTTGCAGTGAAAAACAATAAATAATGTGAACAAAAATGAACATTATTCTAGAGACCAGAAAAGTAATGACTAATTTCTAATTTCCACTATCCCAAACTCCAAGAAAACCACATTTAATTTCCAGGAAAATTTTAGAACAGATAGAAATATTTTTGATGTTTGTAAAATCTTAGGTATTCTTCTCCCTTTGTAGAAGATGTAACATACTGTATCTCTGGTTTTATTGCAGTTAGTGCCCTTCATACCGAACACTAACTCAAAGCACTATTTTACAATTGACAAAACATTTACATTTATTAGAAATAATCATAGTATTAATTAATGATAATAATGCAAGTAAATGTGGTTTATCTTTGTTTTTGTTGATTAATCTGTTGAAATCACCTTGAGTTGCATGTAAATGTATGATACGGTGCTATATAAATAAAGTTATTATTATTATTATTAAAAACACCAATTTATTAACCTGTTTTATACCTGTAGTCAGGAATTACTGTATTTCAGAAGCTACTCGCCTATAATGTACCTCCAAATAACAAAAAAATGTTGTGAGCATTGAATATATTTGTTACACTACCCCTAAGACAAACTATTCTGAACATCCAGTGTTCTTTCCAGGGCCTTTTCACAGAGCATGCTATCAAAAGCCACCCAATACCTGTGACTACACTGCATTTTAATTTGGCTGAACATTCCTTTCCCTGTTGAATTGACTGCTCCACCGTATTTTCCTCCCTGCCTCAGAATACTGTATATACAAGACACATTCCCTATTACACTATAAAGACAGTGCACCTTTTTCAAGGGTAGGAATAAGGATACATCAAAGCTGTTCATTGCTCAAGCCATGATGGGGAGAAGAAGGCTGAAGCCAAACCACTGTCTATTTCTAAATGGACGTGGGAGTCACTCCATAAACCTGCAATTGTAGTGGTGAAGAAGCTGGCTTTAATTTATGATAAGTACATAAGCACAATTTTTAACCACATACAGTAGATGATAGATCTCCTGATATGCCAAACATTTCCTACTTTTCACAAATTCTCAAAGTGAGACTGTTGATATGTTTTTGATTACTTCTTTAAAAACATACAGTTCTACAGTTTTAAACTATAACTTTACTGAACAAGAATGGACCCACTGCATCAAAAATTATTAAAGGACAGTGACACAATACTTTAAATCCAGAACAAATACTATTAAAATCAGCAACAACATCTGAGCTAAAAGGGTCTTTTCTAAATTTAACAAAGCTGGCTGCAACACAACCTGACATACCTGTGAGCACACATAAATGCAAATAGGGACTTTATAAAAAATGAATAAAAACCTATTTAAGGAATTGCATCACTCAGAACACACTAATAATCTAATGGCAATCCTTTGGCGGGACGAGATGCATATTATTTTGATTATGAAAAGGCAGCAGAAACATGGGCTTCTAAGACAAAGAGAAGAATTGATATATAAAGTTTTATCCCTGTAATCACTTGGAGTATTAAAAGGTTTTAATTAATTGTTGACTTAAAATACTGCGCAGTCATTTATCTTTTACCCATCCAATCACTCCTACATCCTATCCAGCTAAACAAATTCTGGGGAGAACACTGGAAAACATATAAAAAAAAACTCTAAAAAGAAAATCCAATTGAACATGGACTTCACTACATTCACCTCATCCGCTGGAAACCCTCAGGAAATAACAACAGATACTTGATGGCAGGCAATGGACATGATACTCAATGTACAAGAGTCATTTACAGAGTTCAGAAATGCTGAATTTTGCCCTTCTTAATTTTACAATTTACCGTATTTTTCACTCCATAAGATGTACCTGACCATAAGATGCTCCCAGGTTTAGAGGAGGAAAACAAGAAAAAAATATTCTGAACCAAATGGTGTACTAATATATTTAATAAAATATAGCAGAATAATATTTCAACCATGTAAAGTCAACAGTGGTATTAAGAACAATCATCACTGTCATTAACAAATGAGGAGAGACTTTAAGGTTCAAGCACTCTTCTAGTTTTCTGGAAACCCCAAGAACTCCTCATCGCTGGTGTCAGAATTTATGAAGTTAAGTTGCTCACAATCACTGATATCACTTTCTTCGCTATCTTCATATATGATACTATCTTCAGTTCCATCTAAGGCATTGCTAATGGCAGCTTCCACCTGCAGCTATAGACTCTTCAGTACACGAGCGACTCTCCACGTTAGTGTTTAGATCTGGATGGTTCATGTGCCCAAAACATACTTACTTACTTCCTACAGCATAAAGGCACAAGTAGACTGCAGAGCTTCCTATGTTTGATCGATTTTCGGTAAAAATACCGATACGGTACGGTACTTATGGCCATTGAAATACAAACTTTTATGAAGTTAATCGCCCGGTGTAAAATTATGTACACAGAATATTACAAAAAATGAACAGCCTTCAAAACTCAAAGGGTCTTCCAGTTATGTTGTGACCCATCCATTCATGTTTCATCAATGTTGTATTGGGACAAAGATAATCTTAGCAAATTGATGATGAAAGAGATACCTGATACTGGGTGGGCCACCGGTCCAACACAAAGCACACTTGGGCACAATTTGAAAGTGTGTAAATCCTAATCAAGAATATCTGCACTACTTTGAGATTTGGGAGGAATCCAATTACTCAGAGAAATCTTTTATGAACTCCAAGTAAACAGTGCTGGACGTAAGATTTGAACTCGGCACTCTGGAGCTGCAACATAGCAGTGATAACCACTGAATCACTATAATTCTTATAATCCTACACGAACTTCCACAAGTATTCAAGGACTGTGCATTTAACTGAATGTGTGGTATGTGAACAGTGTTAAGGAGTGAATCAGGTAAGCAGATTTGTATTCAAAATAAAGATATATATTTTCAAGCATTCTTCCATATCACAGAGTCAAGAGACAACAACATCAAACATGCAAGTAACAATTTCATTATACTGTGCACAGATGACAATACTTATACTACTGCTACTAAAATAATAAAATATGTGCTAAGCATGGATAGGGTGATGATAACGTGCCCACAGTAACACAGGGTCTGTAAGGAAATTAAAAAACAACATTGGATAGAGATGAATGTGAATTTCATTACATTAGTGCATTAGTGGCAAATCAATCAATTACAATGAGGTAAAAATATTTACATGTAATGGAAGACTCTTTTTTAAATTAATTTCACTCTAATAGACTAAACATTTTCAGCTATACTTTTTTATACTCAAGTGCACCATTCTTAAACTTTCAGTATAAAAGCATTGTTTCTTTACATGCCATAAATAAATAACTGACGAAATGGATAATTAACTGAAGTGATATAGTAAGGATACAATTTTGAAATATAACGTAAAACTTACATTATAAATTAGGAGTCCGAAAGCACCAAAGAATCCCAAAAGCTCTAAAAACACTTACAATAATGCGTACTAGAGGGAACTTTCCATCAAAAACTCCAACAATATAAGAATCTTAATAATATAAAAAATGTTATTCTCACACAATGTTCTGTTACACTGTAAAGCCTCAAATAGCTCAAAAGGCATAAAGGAGTTGTTAGCATAGGCAATTCAAGGTAAAC
The DNA here is from genome assembly GCF_900747795.2 of Erpetoichthys calabaricus. Taxonomy (NCBI): domain Eukaryota; kingdom Metazoa; phylum Chordata; class Cladistia; order Polypteriformes; family Polypteridae; genus Erpetoichthys; species Erpetoichthys calabaricus. The sequence goes on from NC_041395.2 coordinate 159,676,056, forward strand.
AAAGTCCCAATACATAATTCAATGTCAAGAGCAAAGCACAGAGCTGAAGGATTAAAAATCCTGAATTTTATAAAAGCACAGAGCACAGCGAAAGGCACATATACTCACCAGCTCCAGTGTGCATACACAAAAAAAACACCAGGAACTATGGGAGACCCTCTGGATTTTTAGGCAGAGGGCAGACCCAGCGTCAAAGCAGTGCTACTGTTCCAATGTGGTTTCCCTTTCCCTGAAGCGGCTTTATAAATACACTGAAATTAACCGCATATTGTTTATTAGTTTAAGGCATCTGATTGTAATTAACCTGTAACAATATAATGGTCCATGGAATGGCCAAACTATTCCAAATACCATAGCTGCTTTTGCATTGTTACTCTCACTGCACCACTCGGAGCAGCTGATCAGAAAGAGAATTATCGGTATACAGAATCAAGCACACGTTGCCTCAGCCATTCACTATTTGAACTGCTCTCATCCGACAAAAGCTTCAGAGCCTTTCCTGTATGGACCTCGCAGTTCAAAAACAGTTTCATCCCAAGAACTATAAACGCACTCAATCAATCCATCAAGTGCTCCTTATAGAACTGTTTGTACTTATAAGTACAATTACCTCACTGTAAACTTGCACTACAGTTATAATATTGCACAACCTGAGCCACTTTATAAAGCGCGTATTTACATATGATGACGATATCATTTTTAAGATGAAATTCAGCAAAATATGTTTATTATATTATACAGATAAAACTTTAACTTCATTTAAATAATCTACAGTGCATCCGGAAAGTATTCACAGCGCATCACTTTTTCCACATTTTGTTATGTTACAGCCTTATTCCAAAATGGATTAAATTCATTTTTTTCCTCAGAATTCTACACACAACACCCCATAATGACAATGTGAAAAAAGTTTACTTGAGGTTTTTGCAAATTTATTAAAAATAAAAAAACTGAGAAATCACATGTACATATGTATTCACAGCCTTTGCTCAATCCTTTGTCGATGCACCTTTGGCAGCAATTACAGCCTCAAGTCTTTTTGAATATGATGCCACAAGCTTGGCACACCTATCCTTGGCCAGTTTCGCCCATTCCTCTTTGCAGCACCTCTCAAGCTCCATCAGGTTGGATGGGAAGCATCGGTGCACAGCCATTTTAAGATCTCTCCAGAGATGTTCAATCAGATTCAAGTCTGGGCTCTGGCTGGGCCACTCAAGGACATTCACAGAGTTGTCCTGAAGCCACTCCTTTGATATCTTGGCTGTGTGCTTAGGGTCGTTGTCCTGCTGAAAGATGAACCGTCGCCCCAGTCTGAGATCAAGAGCGCTCTAGAGCAGGTTTTCATCCAGGATGTCTCTGTACATTGCTGCAGTCATCTTTCCCTTTATCCTGACTAGTCTCCTAGTCCCTGCCGCTGAAAAACATCCCCACAGCATGATGCTACCACCACCATGCTTCACTGTAGGGATAGTATTGGCCTGGTGATGAGCGGTGCCTGGTTTCCTCCAAACGTGACGCCTGGCATTCACACCAAAAGAGTTCAATCTTTGTATCATCAGAACAGAGAATTTTCTTTCTCATGGTCTGAGAGTCCTTCAGGTTCCTTTTGGCAAACTCCAGGCGGGCTGCCATGTGTCTTTTACTAAGGAGTGGCTTCCATCTGGCCACTCTACCATACAGGCCTGATTGGTGGATTGCTGCAGAGATGGTTGTCCTTCTGGAAGTTTCTCCTCTCTCCAGAGGACCTCTGGAGCTCTGATAGAGTGACCATTGGGTTCTTGGTCACCTCCCTGACTAAGGCCCTTCTCCCCCGATCGCTCAGTTTAGATGGCCGGCCAGCTCTAGGAAGAGTCCTGGTGGTTTCGAACTTCTTCCACTTACGGATGATGGAGGCCACTGTGCTCATTGGGACCTTCAAAGCAGCAGAAATTTTTCTGTAACCTTCCCCAGATTTGTGCCTCGAGACAATTTGTGCCTGTCTCGGAGGTCTACAGACAGTTCCTTTGACTTCATGCTTGGTTTGTGCTCTGACATGAACTGTCAACTGTGGGACCTTATACAGACAGGTGTGTGCCTTTCCAAATCATGTCCAATCAACTGAATTTACCACAGGTGTACTCCAATTAAGCTGCAGAAACATCTCAAGGATGATCAGGGGAAACAGAATGCACCTGAGCTCAATTTTGAGCTTCATGGCAAAGGCTGTGAATACTTATGTACATGTGCTTTCTCAATTTTTTTATTTTTAATAAATTTGCAAAAATCTCAAGTAAACTTTTTTCACGTTGTCATTATGGGGTGTTGTGTGTAGAATTCTGAGGAAAAAAATGAATTTAATCCATTTTGGAATAAGACTGTAACATAACAAAATGTGGAAAAAGTGATGCGCTGTGAATACTTTAATAATTAAACATGTAAGGACACGGTACCACAGCGCTAGCAAGGAGCTGGCGCTCTGTTCACAGATTGTATCTGCCTTGCGCTGTATTCTTGCTGTGACTGGCGCGACACTGCAGAAAGACAGATGGATAGAATAATTAAACATGTACTACAAAGATATTTCAATGTTCCTTAAACGTTTTGAAGAATCTGCGTTCTAAGCTTACAGATGGCTTAACATCTATTACAGAGCTGATTGTGTGATGATTGGTTACTTGGAGAAAGAAAAGGAAGAACAGGAATTGGGTTAGTATGTTTGAAAGACACAGTACTCCATCCATCCATCCATCCATCCATTTTCCAACCCGCTGAATCCGAACACAGGGTCACGGGGGTCTGCTGGAGCCAATCCCAGCCAACACAGGGCACAAGGCAGGAACCAATCCCGGGCAGGGTGCCAACCCACCGCAGAGACACAGTACTGCTGCAATAAATTATTTCATCGAAGGTCGCGCAGCGGGAGGCAGGAACAATCTGTAGACGAGGCGCCTGCTCATCACTATCACTGCACCACCGTGTTCCCATGTTTAATAACATGCTTTAACTCCTATCATCATGAAAATGATACCACGTATACGTCTCAGTATTTTAATTATTCCGAGAGCTGTAATATTACAAATGTAATGGATTCTGCGTCCTGTCCGAGGACGAGAAAGCCCGTTTAAGAAGCAGGTAGTGCACATAGAGCACATAGAAGATCGAATACAAAACAAAGCATTTAACGTGCTACTTTAGTTACTATGGGATTTGAGAAACTAGTAAATTAAACGATTTTAAGATGAAGTTTATGATGTTCTACTTTAATGACAAAATAAACTACACGATTAAAGTGGAAATTTTGAGATTAAAGTTGACATTTCATGCTTTTTTCCGCACTGTGTGCCTATTTTTTTTTTCTCTGTACCCTAGTAAGCTTTCATATGACACTCGGACAATGGGCTAATGACTCACCTTTTCACTGCCACTTTGATATCTGACAACTTCTTTATTACTGAGCGACTTTGTGAACTTGAGCTTTTGAGTTTCTCCGACAGTCTATGTCACTCGATCAACTTCCTTTAGTTGATTATATCACTGTTTAAGCCAACAAATAGTACGTTTTTCCTTTGCCTCCACTTGGTATTCGCTGAGATTCTTCTATTTTCCTCCATGCTTTTGACATTGTCTTTTCACAGAAGGCTGATCTTAAGGACTATTTATATTGAATTGCATATTCAAAGAGGCATAATTCTGGGAGGAGTTGGGGCGGGACAGCAGGTATGTGCACGTGCATTACTTTTCACGCTGACCAGGATTTATGTAGCAGAAGAACGTGGAAGTTGGCGTTCGCACAGATTTATGCATCTGGATTTTTTTGTGCGTAAGCACATTTCTGCTTTTGTCCGTACGCCATTGTATAGTGTGAATTCTACACACGCCGTTATACAAGAGGCCCCTGGTGATGATTGCCTTATGAGGGACCAACCAAAACATACATGGAAGATCATCAAGGTATTGAGACATAAACATAATCAATAGCAAACACACATAAATTAAATTAATACATACAAAAGAACACAACATTAAACATGCATCTGAGCCACAGCCAGGGCCATGTATTTTTTTTTAATGCATTTCACCTATCCACAGTCACAGGAAAAAATAGGTACAATCCAGAACTCATTTCTAAACTGAAAAATAGATTTTTACGGAACAAAGAACCATTATCAGTAAAACAATTTAAATAATTAACTTAAGCATGTGCCTTTACACCAGATGAGAAAGCTAAAGTGCCATTAGCACCAACATTTGAACACAGAGTGAACATGTAAGTTCAACAGGACCATAAAATAATTTAATATCCCTAAAGCTTGGCAGTGGCAAAGCTACCTGCTGCACCACTTCGCCTCCTCATAGATGACACCTGAAAATTTAGCAAAGCACTGAAAAAGGATAATATATATATAATGTAAACTGGAATGTTTTTATGGGTTCAGAAAAATTAGATGGTTTTACCTAACATATAATTCATATTTATAGCATACCCTAATTATGGGGTAGCGCATAAATCCTTACAGACTCAGCATCTTAGATTTACTGTATATCCCACACTGCACATTATGTAGAGTCTATGTAGGTTTCCCCTGGGCACTTTTCTTTTCCTAATATCCCGAAAGACATATAAATTAGATTAATTATTGCCTCTAAACAGGACCAGAATTTGACAGTGTGGGAGTGTGTGCATGTGTGTGTAACTGGATGTGCTGGAGCCCTATCCAAAGTTGTTCCCTGTCCTGAACCCAGTGCTGTCCCTGCAAGCCTTAATTTGAGTCAGTGAGTTTGAATATGATTGTGGTCCTTGTGTTCCAATTACAAGGAAGAGAATCAATGCAACCACCAACCTATTAAAAATAAGAGAAAATAATGTTTTATTCAGTTCCACAAAACAAAAGTCTTCTATAATAATCTAGAGGCTCTTTAAATTACAAGGCATGTTCTATCAGAGCCTCACTGGTGTCTCTTTTACAGTGTTTCAACTTTTATAGAATTAAAGGTCACTATATACAAAATGAGCAGTCTTCACGGGGTGGAGTCATTCCTCGTTTACAACTGCTAGTCCCTCTTCCAAATGTCCCTTTTATCAATAATGCCCTGGGGAGTCATTTATAAAATTTTGTGTGGATTAAAACAGAAAAATTTATATGGCAAAAATATCAGATTTATAAAACATGCCATACATACAATTGTGGCATTTTACCTTTAAAGATCAGAATCATCATGTAAATGTGCATATATGAATGCGCCTCAAACCCTGCGCTGATGCCATCCTGAAACAACAATATATGGGTCATGTTAATCAGCCTCATAGATATGCAATCATGATGCCATAGAACTTCATTAACTGGCAGAGCAGCCTCTCTCCTGATGCATCAAGACACTGCTACCTGCATTTGAAGAGTCCTATGGTGTGCTCCGCATGGCTTTAACACTAGAATCACTGAAGCCTACAAAAAATACTTGTAATCCTGGGCCACCTTAAATTCTTTCGCACTTCTCCATTAGCATCTTTTGTTTTGTAAATGTGTCGATTAGCAAAAGCAGCAAGCAACCTGCTATCTCATCCCCCCAAATATCAATTAAACACTCACAAAAGGTACACGTATAACAAAACAAGTGCGCTTTTACTCAAGAATATAACCGAAGAAAAAGAAATTCGATGCTGACACGACTGCTTGGGTGGTAGAGTGTTAAGAACTACTGACTCATGATAAAGAGGTTGTGGGTTCGATTCCAGCCACTTCCCAGAATTACCGTTTTGAGTAGTGAGCTGCTCTTATTATTACTATACTACTACTATAATACTATAAACTACTATAATAGTTAAAGACTAATGGCATGGATATTTCAAAAATGAAAACTAAAGTATTTTTAGTAAATTATTATTTAATTTCAGTTAGTCTTTACAGCTACTTTAATAGTTTCATTTAGTTTTAGTTTTTCCCGGGAGAAAAATTAAGTGGTTTTTTTTAATTGTTTGAGAAAAATATAATTTAAAAAAACAAAACTTTAAAAATAAAAATAAATTAACAAACAATGAAGACTCACTAATGTGCTTGTCTTGCGGTCTTGTATGTATGTTATCATTCAGTTGACACTCGGAACCGGCCAATTCTATCTAATTTCAAAAGCAAAGAATGCTGGCAATCACCTCCAGTTTGCCCTCTGGTGGTTGTTCCAGTTGTCAACTGGATGATAACATGCATACAAGAACGTAAGATCATGCCCCACCCTACCCAGAAGGAGGTGGGTTACGGTTGATTTCACCCTACAGTATTTTTAGTCGACCAATAAGAAACATGTGTACCAAGTTTCATGAAAATCACTCCAGCTGTTCAGAAATGATTCTGGAACATACATACATACACATATACCTTGATATTTATATATAGATTTCAGTTTTGTTAATTATTTTATTTCAGGAGCCCGCTAACTACAACACCCTGAAAACCAAGGTGCTAAAGCTCTAAGGGGTCTCTGCGGACCAGCAGGTGAGGTTGTGCCGAGAGTGGCAGTTTGACCCGGAGCAGCCATCCCACCCACAAGCATACAATGTCTGGGGGAAAGCAGGCCAATGGCTGAGGCAAGATATAAATGACTCTAAGCAGGTCGTGGGGCAAGTAATATGCAACCTGTTTAAATAAATCAGTGGCCTTCCTGATTTTCTTGCTCAGCCAGTCCACAAGCAAGCATATAAAAATATGGATGTGTTGATCGATATGGTCGAGTAACACAGGGTGGTGGCACAAGCCAAGCGAACACAAAGGTCTGCTCGCCAAACTCAGAAAGGACAAGTGCACATTTCTCCTGTGCTGTTTCAAGTGCGGGGAAGTCGGGCTTGTGGATTCCAGCTGGACAAAAGGAGAGGGGTACTGTGCTCTTGCTAACCCCTTGTCTTTCCCTTGGACAGGAGTGGTATTGGTAATTTTGCATAAGGTTACCGCACTTATAGATTCCGACTGCAACATTTCCATTGTCGCTCACCAATATGTATTACCACAACAGTGGCGCATGGGAAAGACCAGAACGACCTGTATCCATAGAGAAACCCAGTGGTATTGATTAATAATTTGCATTATTAATTACAATGGTCCCTAAGTGTGTTGCAGGTGGGTGGTGCTCCAAAATCCACCTTATCCAGCAATACAGTAATACTTGGGCAAGACTGGTCTGAAAGTAAAAGCGGTTTAACACGATCCACTCCAGTAAAATGTTTGGGCCTTGTTATGGATTGGGATAATCTGTCCCAAACTGTCTCCATGCCATGTACACAGCCAGGTGTGAGGAGTCACGTGGTGACCCAGTGTGATTGAGTAGACAATGTGCCGGCATAGACAGCTGCGTCATCCTCTGAAGCTGTGCCATCACAGTGAGAAGCTTCGCCCATTGAGGTCACCGAAGACCCTCTTTCAACTTTACACTTTCAATTTAGGCAAACTCTGACCTCCTTTAAAAAGGAACAATGGAGTGATGACTCCCTTAAGTTGGCAAAAAATGCAGCAGTAAACAGCCAAAGAGTTCATTATTCTTTGCCAGAAGAACTGCACTTTGTTATCAATAATGATTTATTATACAGGGTAGCTGAACATGAGGGGGGGATGAGGAGCTGGAACACACACACCTCCTAGGCACCTATCTAGGAGACTACAAAGCATTAGAGCATATAAAGCTCCGGTTTTATTGGCCAGGGATCAATAAGGAGGTCCATTGTTTCTGCACTTCCTGTCCAGAGTGCCAGTTGAGACAGATTGCTAGGAAGGACTGAGCTCTGCTGGTTCCCATTCCCCTAGTTGACATTTCCTTCGAGCATATAGCGGTAGACATGGTTGGAACTCTTGAACCCACACCAAGTGGACATAAGTAAATCTTGGTCCTCATCGATTATGCTAACCGCTATCCATCCACTATCCCATTGTGAACAGTCACTTCTAAAATTATCGCACAGGAACTTGTAGGTGTCTTTGTGCATTTAAAGACAGCAGTATATCATCCTCAAACTGATGGTCTTGTTGGGCCAATTTTATAAACCAAGTTATATGGAATTACCAAACACACATCTTGGAGAAAATGGCAGGAAAAACTGTGAAAAGCCCAAAAAACATCTAGAGAATCCATAAGTTCCCCACAGGCAGCAATCAGACATGGGATTCAAACACAGAATACTGGATATGTGAGGAAGGAGCATGGCACCAAATTACAAGATCTCTGGTACAAGTCTAAGTCCCACTTTCCCCATTACATAAATTGAACCCTAATCAGTAAAGTTATTTGTTACTTTGTATTTTAAACATAAGATAAGCATGCTTCAGACTATGACACTACATACCCTGCCCTTGAATAACAATACAGGACATTTGTTGCTACTGTAGCTAATCAAGAGTGCAGTGTTCCAAAACATATGACTCAGGAAATGTTTAAATGTGAAACAGAAAAAGAGTATTCAAGTCATGAAATATTTATTCATAATTATTACTATTCATAACAATAGTGCCATGTGGTAAAGTTTTTAGTTTGGTACTTCAAAACTCAGGCTAATCACTCCCCTTTATTCTTCCCATATCTGCAGAGACTTTGATTTCCACTCATTCCATAAAAATGATAGCTTAGCTGACCTTTCTAAACTGAAAAATCGAGTCAGTGCAGTTGCATTCACAAGCCCATTGTCAGAAGATTTATTCCTACCTTGTGCATGTACTATAAGAAAATTAAATGTTTGAAAAACATTTCCTTGTATTACCTTTTTTAGTTGGGTTTACAGACACCTCAGTTTTAAACTGATTATAATAGACGTCAGCCTAAGTGTACACAGATGTATGGGCACTACTTTTTAAATAGCACCTTTCATAGTTTATAGTATTAAACTGCATTTGTAGAAAATACAACAAGATACAATATTCCATTTAAAGAGCAAGGAAAGTAAAGCCACTTACATCAAGGTTACTTAATGAGTCGGCAGTAAGACTGTGCAAATAAATATGCAGTATACACTTAATTCCTGCACATAAATACTGTATCTCTGAAAGCCTTATTGTACATACTGTATGCATATACAGTCTAAATTGGTATTTGTTGTCTATGATACGTCAACCTAGAGTGTGACCAAGATTCTACCTGAACCAACAGGTACAGCTTGGTGGGGTGCTCAGTTGGGGCCTGTTACAAGTCATTTTTTCCATATTTTTGAACACACACACATGCATATCTTTTTCCCACAGTACATGCACATACAGCAGGTTCATATCAATAAACGGAGCTGATAAACAGCCACTGTACTTAAACAGACTATGTTGTTGTAACAACAAGCAAATTACTACATACATCAAACCAACAAAGACAAAAAAATAAAAAAAACACATCATAAGACAGATGACTAGCTACAAATTGAGGATTTTTAATAATACTTCAGAAGTTTATTTGGGGGTGATATATGGGAATGTTCTAGAAATTACAGGATGTCTGGTCACCCTAAGTACAAAAAATAACTTTAACGTAAAACAGGAGCTTTGTGAAAATGTGATCTATAGGTTAAGGGAAGGGGAGATGGTATATAATTAGTGTAAAATATCAGGTGTTTAATGAAATAAAATGAATGATATGATGATCTGAAGCAGATGGCACCCAAATTTAGTTATTGAGAACACTAACTTACAACATTGAATGCTGTAAAATAGAAGACATTTTCATAGCAATTACAGTATAATAGTGCAGTGCAGAACCTTAGCCTATTATACTTAAGAGTATTCAGAAATTACTTAAAATACACTGGCAATTGAATTTAGTCTTTCATTCCAAATAAAACTGTCCATATGTAAAAATGGTATTTTCATGCTGAAGCTTATTACAGTTGATTAACTATTTTATAAAAAGTTCAGTGGTAATAATAAAAATTATCATAATAATACAAAGGTGTAACTTCTGGCAGAGATTGTTTCTGAAATAATATAATTTATCGCTAACACTTTAGAAGGTGATTAAAAAACCAGTGCAGAATCATCACAATTTCCTACAAAACTGGAATCTTCTTTAAAGTTTTGTATCTGCCTATACTTACCCACAAAATGTTGTAGGGACATTTCTTAGGTGTGCAACTGGATTATGAAAGCCTTCTACATATTGATGTATTTATTAATCCTGTGTGTTCGATTAACTAAAACAAATTATTTAAAAAAATATATATATACATACAGTATATATATATATATATATATATATATATATATACAGTATATATACATACTAGGGGGCTTTGCCTCCTGCTTGCTTCACTCGCCAACCCCTCCCCCCCATATCACTACGTGAAGAGGGGGGCTGAACGTACCCCAATGAGACGTGGTCGCTCCTCTGAAACTCCTCTTAAACACTGATACAATGGGAAACAAATAATAGATGCTGGCTTGCTGCTGCTTCCATGCCACGCGATCAGCACTTCGCTCGCCTACCCCTTCCCCCCCTCCCCCGCCAGTGCTATGAGCTGTTGTTAAGAGGGAGTCTGAACGCACCCCAAGGACATGCAGTCGCTCCACCGAAACCCCTCTTTAATGGTGATATAATGGGAAGCAAATAACAGTTGTTTTTTTTACCTCCTCTTTGCTCAATCAGCTGCTGGCTAGCTGCTGCTCCCATGCCGTGTGATCTGTATTTCGTGTGGCGCTTTAAACGTTTTAAAGTCACTGCCTTGTTTCTCTTCTCCCCCAGACATCCTCAAACACTATTCAATCTCTTTTCGCTGTTCCATTATTTCACCAAGTAATATTTTCTATTATTTGCGCTAATGTGAGTTTTACACTCATTTTCTTGAGACTTTCAAATTTTCCTACTTCCATTATCTCTAACCTGCTCTGCATGTGTATCACAGGACTTGCACCCAAATGTTGTAAGTAGGACGTGACTTGCCCATCTCGCAGAGAATGAAAGTGTCTCTCTGTCTCTGTCTTTTAAAGATCTCTCTTCAAAAGATCACGTCTTGTCACAGTCTCGTCCCAAGTTTTTTTTTTTTATATATATATATATATATATATATATATATATATATATATATATATATATATATATATATGTTATGAACTGTGGTCAATAAGGGGCACTCCTCAGTTATCCATGAATTCAGGTAACTATAAGAAAGTCAAAAAAGTACAAAAAAGAAAGATTTATTTACAAAAATAAAAATAACAAAAGAGCCTATAAATCACACACATACACCCACATACAGAAGCATTTATATTGTAAAATTAGAGCTGGCTTATAAAAAGGTGCATTTTATAACCAATAGAGGAATTCTGTCTATTTATTCTGGTAAAAGGTGTACATGAAGGATAGCATATTGCTGTGTGTGCACCACGTCCCATTTCAAGGGAAAAAAAGAATGCTATCAGAAGTGAGCAGCTGTTTCAGTTCCACAGATAGGGTTAGGAATGTTTCCAAGAAAAAACATGATGATTTTGTTAGCTGGCTGCTTTCGAAGGTGATAAAACAGTATAAAAACTTGTTGTCGACGCCAGTTTCTTTACACAGGCAACATGAAGGCACTTCTCCTCTTGGCTCTGACTGTGGCGGTTTCAGCTGGACCATCAACCAGCAGATTTGATGGGTAACGGATGCTGCTATAGAACCATATATTTAATTTAAAATATTATTAAATAAATAATATGCATGTGTTTCTTTTCAAACCACATTTAAGACTGCACAATAACTACAAAGATATAAAATAACATAGCTAAAAATGTACTTACTTATGTAATTCAACATCGACATTATAAAGCAATCATTTGCAAGGACGAGACGCTCTCTTGTGGACCTTTTTTCTACTCTTCTTTTTGCAAACTTGTTTTGAGAGCTACATTTTATCTGTCACTGTTGCACTTGCATTTATCATTGTTGCCTTGCTTTTATCAGAGTGAAAGTCTTCAGATTGAAACCTGACAATGAATACCATGTTAACGAAATTAAAAATCTGGCAGAAAAAATAAAGGTATGTAAATATTCATTGTTTCCAAATAAGTGTATAATATTAATATGGAGTGAATAGTATCATGAAACATTTCCATACTATACACTACAGTATTTTACATAAAGTACAGAAACTGTGGGTCAAAATTGATCATACATTAATTCGAGACTTAAAGTTTGTGTACAAACATAAAAATAAGTGGATAACATTCTATACACTCAAACATAAGCAAAGCAAAATTCAACCCCCTCCAAAAAGAAAGAGAGGAGAGCCAACAACCAAAGATATTCTATGAAAGCAGCAAGAAAGGATCCTTTTCCCAGAAATGGAAGCTTTTTCTAAAACGTTACTGATTAGATCATGCCATATTTTTGCAAAGTTTTAAACAGATCCTCCAAGTGATAATTTGATTTTTTCCAATTTCAAATAGTATACAGAATCATTTACACACCGATTTTAAAATGGTGGGGTAGGATTCTTCCAGTTGAGCAAGATAAGTTTATGTGCTAGTAGTGAGGTAAAGGCAATTACAGTTTATTTGTCCTTCTCCACTTTAAGCCCATCTTGGAGTACAGTACACCAAACACAGTTGTTAATGGATTCGGAGAGATTGTGACACAAAGGCTGTCTGATAGACATACAAAGACTTTTGTCCACAATTTTGTTAATTTGGTGCACGCCCAGAACATATGGCCAAGTGAGGCTAGAACTTGATTACAATTTTAACATGTTGAAATTTGCCCTGGAAACATTTTGGACAATTTCAAATAAGATAAATGTGCTTGATAAAAGATTTTTGAATGACTGAATGCTTTGCACATACAAAGCTGGAGTGTATTCTGTGCATGGCTGCCTTCCAGTGCTTTTCAGAAATATTAAGTAACAGATCCTTTCCCCAAAGTACCCTGGAGTCTTTGAAAGGAAGGGACTTTAAAATATTTTTATAAATTGTAGAGATGCTATCTGAGTCTTCAAGACTGATCAATATTTCTTCTGGAATAGAACAAGGTGGAAGGTGAGGAAAATTGGGAAGGTTCTGTCTAGTAAAATTTCTAGCATGAAAGTAGTGGAAGAACTGTGTTGATGAGAAGTTAAAATTGAAGTGTAATTGTTTGTAGGATGCAAAGACATTATCTTAGTCTCTGAGTGTTTTAATCCACAACATTTTTCAAACATTAAATACTGCATATGTTTGAGGGGGTGGGAAAAGGTGAATGTCATGTAGAGGTGCAACAGATAAAAGTTTTTCTGTTCTTAAAGTGCTTCCTACATTGGTTCCATATTCTGAGTGAATGAAGGGCAACTGGATTATTAGTGTATTGACGATAATTTGTATTAACTGGGGTAAAGAGCGGGGAATATAAAGAACTACTGCAAAAGTTTTGTGACCGTAGATGGCGCTATACCAGCGCTTAACCCAACACAGACAGACACGGGAGGCACACTTATAAAAACAAAGTGCTTTCCCCATTCCCACAGGCACACAACACAGTCCTGAACACAAGCACAATCCACACACTACTATACTTTAAGTTCTTTTCTTCTTTCTCTACCACTCCTCTCTGGCAAGCTTCATCCACTACCACCCGACTCTGGCTCCCGAAATAGTGTCTACTGGTCCCTTATAGGGGTCACAAAGAAGTGCTCCAGGTGCTCGTTGACCCACTTCCGGCAGCATTTCCGGGTGTGGTGGAAGAACCGCCCACACAGGCTCAGGGACAGTTGCAGCACATCCTGGCAGCACCCCCGGATCCCAACAGGGCTGTAACGAACTCCAATTCCCATGAAGCCCTGCGGAAGTCTGAGATATCGCTGCCATCCAGGGGGGCTGCCATCTAGCGTTCTGGGGGAGGTGATGCTCTGTCCACACTTGCTCCCCCAGTCCATACAATGAAGAGGCATCCCGGCCAGACAAGAACCCTGGCCATCTGTGACAGCTTATTTCTACTGCAGACGAGGCTTGTGTATATTCATCGATTTTGGTCGCTGTCCAGATCTTTACTGCTTGTATATTTGCCACCCAGTAATAAAATTAAAAATTAGGTAGTGCCATGCCCCCTTCTACTTTAGGTCATTGTACAGTCACCCTTTGGATGCATGGATGTTTCAAATTCAAATTAAATAAGTTTATGATTAAATCTAATTTCTTAAAAAATTATTTGTAAACCTATATGGGGATGCTATGAAATAGGAACAGAAGCTTGGGAAGGATGGTCATCTTAACAATGTTGATGCTCCCTGCTAATGTAAGGTGGAAAGTAGACCATCTATTCTTGTCTTGTTTAATTTTTTCCATGCAGACAGCAACATTTTGTTGAAAAAGAGCTTTATATTTACTTGTGATATTTACCCCTAGATATTTAAACTGATCTGCTAAGATAAATAGGAAGCTGTCTAGTCTAAAAATGAGTGCTAGAGAATTCACAGGAAAAATTACACTTTTATTCAAATTGATTTTGAGTCCAGGTATCTTTTGAAAACTTGGTAATGCTTTTAGGAATGCAAGGAAGGCAAGGAATTTTCTGGGTCAGATATATATAGTATCATATCATCTGCATATAGTGGTATTTTCTGTTCAAATCCTTCTCTGAAAATCCCCTTTATCTCTGAAGAATTTCAAAAGTATGCAGCCAATGGTTCAATGGCAATTGCAAAAAGCAAAGGTGACAAGGGGCATCCTTGTCGAGTGCAATGTATTAGTTTGAAGTAATCCGAAATAATGCTGTTAATAAAAATAAGAGATTTCTGGACTAGTATAAAGTAGTTTGATCCATGCACATATGTTTGGGCCAAACCCAAATTTGTGCAATGTGGTAAATAGGTAGTCCCATCCAACTATATCAAATACTTTTTCTGCATCTAAACATAATAAGATCTTTGTTGTGTTAGACTTAATGGGTGAACATATGTTAAACAAATGTCAAATGTTACTCAGATCAAGAAACTCATTTTCTGAGATTGCGTAAATAAACAGGTGACTACTTTTTTCAAGCAGTTCTCAACCTGAAATGAATTGAGACTTAATAGAAAAATCTGTAGGAGTGGTTTATTTATTTTAGCAACATAAGATCTCCACAACAAAGTTGAACACTGCAAATCTGACATGCAGTATGGCAATACGTATGCTTATCTTTTATGACAGAATTTATTGTAACAATAACAGTTATTGTTAATGAAAATAAAAAGTGCAATAACTGACTTAATCAAAACAACCAATTCATACCCTTCAAAGGGCAATAAAGAGCTGAAGAGTACAATTTCTGTGAACACACCTAAAGATACTAAGGTTTTTGCTTAGTTACAGAAATCTGTTTTTTTTGTTTCCCTCATCAGCTTAATTTCTGGAATCCTGAAGGAGCTGATCAGGTCACTTCTCACCTTAATGTGGATGTCCAGGTCAATGATGAAGATGTTTTACTTGTAAAGGATCTTTTGCAGAGAAGTGGAATGGAATATGAGTATGTTTAAGTTATAACACATAGACATTTTTGTGTTAATATATAAGATATATAGAAAATAATATGTCCCCTCCTCTATATTAATGTTTATAGAGTTCTAATTGAGGATCTGCAGAAGGCAATTGAGAGACAATTTGACAACAAGCACCGCTCAACAGCTGGTTATAGCTATGAGAAATACAACTCCTGGGAAAAGGTATGAAGTTTTAAGTTTTTTTGTATCAAGTACATAAATGTTGCAAGTAATAAAATATTTTGCCCAGATGCGTTCCGAGAACAAAAAAGTACCCTTTTAAGATTTTTGATTTAATGTTAGATTACTCTACTTCATTGGCAAAAAATTGTTCTACTGTTTTAAACTGGCACATTTTCATTTTACAATGGGATGACATTTCAGACATCAGTTATTTTTCATATCACTTTTTTCTCATCAGATTTCAGAGTGGGCTGAAAGCATGGCTACAGAAAACCCCACACTAGTTACTAAAACACAGATTGGACAAACGTTTGAAGGAAGACACATGGTTCTTTTAAAGGTAACACTGTGCATTTAGGTAGCTTGTGTGGTGAAGTGTTGTAGCACAATATATGGCCTATTGCATGTTACTGCACTATACAACTTTGGCAATAATGTCAGGCATATGTTTCTGAAAACTGTGGGGTTAATTGACTGGTTTGTGTATAGCTATATTTGCGTTTAGAAAAAATATCAAAAATGGTAAAGAATAAATGGTGTAATTCAAGCAAAAGTGTCCAAATCATATAGAACACCAGCTCTTCACTTATTCCAATGCAGGATTAATGAAAAATTAAATTAATACTTCACGGATTATCTTACATTCTCACACAAACTCTCTCGTGTTTGGATCTTTAGCTTGAAATAGCTAACCAGATTGTCACTGTTTTTTCACAGGGCTATTTTGCTTGGCAGATGAGAGCTTATTATTTCACTTAAATTACACTGCTTTCAGCCCAAATGTGGGCTACATGAAACCTTGCACAATTGTGCTTTACTTGAGTTAATTATGGTTATAAAGTATCACAAACAAAGGAATAGTAGGTTATGCTGAGTTAGTGTTAGAGAGATTTTTAAAGCTTTGGGAGGTGGTGGGGAAAATATTTTGAAGAGAAACGTTTATCTCAAAAAGTACTAAACAGTGGACTAGCACTTAATATAATGCTACAGCATATAATCTGTAGGATTTATTTAGACTATATTATTATAATGATAACTACTTATTGTGTTTCATTCTGTCACTATTATACATTATTAGCCAATATTATATTATGGTGATAACTACTTACTGTTTCACTCTGTCATTATTTTCTAAACGTTTTCAGTCAGAATCACAGTACAATATGATACCAGCCCATCCCATGGTGTACTAACAGGGAAAATTACGACTGAAAATCAGCCAGACTGCACACCATTAAGACTGTGTAATGAAACCAGGTTAAAACCTGGGCAGGAAATAATTTTTAAGGGCATATTCTAAACAAATAGGTCAATTTTCCAAAATACACAAAGTAAATTTTAGTTCATCAGAAAAGTGAAAGTAACTACTTAGCCTTATCATAAGCAGAAAAAATTACAAACTAAGCACTGTATAGATTTATTTTCCTTGTTTTTTCAATTAACAAAATTGTCAAAAAGTAACCAATAAACAATATATTGATCATATCAAAAGAAAATGGGTTTCATATACTGCAAGTCAGTGGTACTTTAAGTGTTTCAAGAGATCTGTACAGAGATCAATGTGCTTGTAGGCAGAAATGTTATGCCCTATAGTTACCAGTATGCTGTAGTCATTTTTTATTTAGATTATCAGATTTGATTAGATAAACTTTATTAATACCAAGGGAAAATTAACATACATACAGCAGCAGAAACATAAATAATGTATGCTTTATTTTAATTTATTTATTTATATATACATACATACACACACACATGCAACAATACAGTATATATATATTTAAATATATATATAAAATATATTGGGCGGCACGGTGGCGCAGTGGGTAGCGCTGCTGCCTCGCAGTTGGGAGACCTGGGGACCTGGGTTCGCTTCCCGGGTCCTCCCTGCGTGGAGTTTGCATGTTCTCCCCGTGTCTGCGTGGGTTTCCTCCGGGCGCTCCGGTTTCCTCCCACAGTCCAAAGACATGCTGGTTAGGTGGATTGGTGATTCTAAATTGGCCCTAGTGTATGCTTGGTGTGTGGGTGGGTGTGTTTGTGTGTGTCCTGCGGTGGGTTGGCACCCTGCCCGGGATTGGTTCCTGTCTTGTGCCCTGTGTTGGCTGGGATTGGCTCCAGCAGACCCCCGTGACCCTGTGTTCGGATTCGGCGGGTTGGAAAATGGATGGATGGAAATATATTGTGTATATGTGTGTAAATTATATAAGAAACTTGTCATTGACCTATCAATATTGTTTCTACTCTTTCTAACTCTTAAATGGTTCAGAAATGTAACCTGGTTACTATAAAATAATTCTGCTTCAATATTCTGATATTAATTAACATTTGCAAAAGAAGAAGGACAAGGAAAATGGATCATATAGCACAAATTACACAATTACATATTCTATGCAGTGATACTAGTGTGTACTAGGAAATTTCATTGTAAGGTATATGTCACTAAATACAGAAATCATTCTTTTTTATTACAGTTAGGTAAAAATACAGGATTTGCCAAGCCTGCCATCTTCATGGACTGTGGTATTCATGCAAGAGAATGGATCTCCCCAGCTTTTTGTCAGTGGTTTGTAAAAGAGGTTGGCAACATTATGTTTTATATTTCTATGTAATTCCTTTAAAGTATTAATGCAATATAATGATATATACGATTTTGAAAAAGGAGAGAATTTAAAAGACTGGCAATGCAAACACTATATATAAATTATATATACAGTGATCCCTCGCTATATCGCGCTTCGCCTTTCGCGGCTTCACTCCATCGCGGATTTTATATGTAAGCATATTTAAATATATATCGCGGATTTTTTGCTGGTTCGCGGATTTCTGCGGACAATGGGTCTTTTAATTTTTGGTACATGCTTCCTCAGTTGGTTTGCCCAGTTGATTTCATACAAGGGACGCTATTGGCAGATGGCTGAGAAGCTAGATTGCTTACTCTTCTCTCTCTCTTGCGCTGACTTTCTCTGATCCTGACGTATGGGGATTGAGCAGGGGGGCTGTTCGCACACCTAGACGATACGGACGCTCGTCTAAAAATGCTGAAAGATTATCTTCACGTTGCTATCTTTTGTGCAGCTGCTTCCTGAAACGACATGCTGCACGGTGCTTCGCCTACTTAAAAGCTCGAAGGGCACATATTGATTTTTGACTGAAAAACAAACTCTGTCTCTCTCTATCTCTCTCTCTCTCTCTCTCCCTGCTCCTGACGGAGGGGGTGTGAGCTGCCGCCTTCAACAGCTTTGTGTCGCGGTGCTTCGCATACTTAAAAGCCAAACAGCCCTATTGATTTGTTTGCTAGAGATTGTTTTCTCTATCTATGTGACATTCTGTGCTCCTGACACGCACTCCTTTGAAGAGGAAGATATGTTTGCATTCTTTTAATTGTGAGACAGAACTGTCATCTCTGTCTTGTCATGGAGCACAGTTTAAACTTTTGAAAAAGAGACAAATGTTTGTTTGCAGTGTTTGAATAACGTTCCTGTCTCTCTACAACCTCCTGTGTTTCTGCGCAAATCTGTGACCCAAGCATAACAATATAAAAATAACCATATAAACATATGGTTTCTACTTCGCGGATTTTCGTATTTCGCGGGTGGCTCTGGAACGCAACCCCTGCGATGGAGGAGGGATTACTGTATACTGTATGTATGTCAGCTAACTTACTCTCAAAAAAATTTTCATTTATACTTTCTTTTAGATGCAATGAATTTCTCACTCCAGGAACCCACATAGACATTACACTGTCCAAGTTGCTGCACCAACAGTGCCTTACTAGCTGTTCCTTAGTTCACAACATTTAATCACCAATTACATCATACATACAGTACATACATTCAAATATACATGCATGCATTTTCAAATCTGTTTAATCCAATTCAGGATTGGGGTAGCTGGGTAAATGGCATGAACCACTCCTTTGTAGTGTGTCAGTTCATTGCAGGACACACAGAAGCACACACCACACACTGGAACCATTTCAAAATCACTAACTAATCTCATCTGCGCATGTCAGTGTATATGGGAGAAAAATCCAAGCAGACATGTGGAGAATGTGCACCATACACACAGACAACCCAAGATGCTGACAGCCATGCTAACCTCTACACAACCTTATCACCTACTAATCACATCAGTTCTATCCAAAGCAGACAAAAGATCTGAGCAGTGAGAAGTTCTCTGATTACAAAACATCAACACATGCTACCAAGATCACTTACTTCTGTTTGCAACTTTTGTCAAGCATTTCAAATGAAAATTCCATTACACAGACAGAAAACGAATTTCCAGATAAAAAAAAAAAAATTTTTAATTTTGATTTTTGTAAATTAAATTGATAACACGGCTGAGGAGTATTATTTTTGAGTTTGTGTTTAGTGGCTTGCATTCTGTGTTGTGGTTTGCTTCCTTTTAATTTTATTTTTACATGAATAACACTGTTTACAGTACACTATTAATGTAGTGTAATGTAATGGCTGTGTAGGACCTCAACCTCCTCCTGTGGAGCTGATTAAACTGTTAATGTATGTGAAAGATACAGATGGACATTCCATTACCAGCATTACAGCTGAGATTTAAAAAAATGAAAAAAATGAGTATACATATATATACATGTATATACTTATATATAGTATATATATGTAGTATATATATATATATATATATATATATATATATATATATATATATATATATATATATAAAATCATGATTGGCCAACCAATTGTGTACCGTGATCTTAAATATTTACTGTTTCTATAAATGATTACTATTATTATTAATAGTGTTATATTATGATTATCATCATTAATGTATTTTTTACAGGCTGTGACATCATATGGGTCTGACCCTGCAATGACCAGTCTACTCAACAACATGGATGTGTTTGTCCTGCCAGTTTTTAACATTGATGGCTACGTCTACACATGGACCAGGGTACAATTATATCTGCTCCGTGGCTTTAGGTTATACTTCTATTGCATTTTATGTAGCTGAATGACTTTGAAAATCAACGAAAATGTTAAGATAGTCTTAAAAGTGAAGTAAAGGTAGGTTTAGAAACTTGTTCAGTGTCACAAGGTGAATAAACCAATAAACTTGAAGTATGTAGTCTATTACCTGTCACTTTAGATGTCTTATGCTGTGAAAGACTTAAGCTATATGTATATCTTTTTGGCATTCCTCTTGTGTTAGCTGTATCGCCCTGTTCCTTTCTGACCTCTGTCACTAGCAATTTCCAGGTTTCATCCCAGAGTTAGGCAGAGCCACGGAAAAGACCTGAAAAGTTGGCACATTCAACTTATATTTCCATTTTTTGGTTCCCAAAAAAACATCCACTTGAGGGTTCCAGAAAGAACCTTAATTTGTTTAGATCTGTAACAGGTTCTATAAACAAACATGAACAAATGATATCAGATTTACGAAATGTCAGTGGGTCATGTTTTAAAAAAGGCTTTTGTTGCCTTCAAAACTCAGGTTTTCTTGACCTTACTGTATCCTGCTAGGAAGCCTACTATATATTATTTTTTTCCTTCTTTGTCTGCATATTAGGAATGTTTTCAAAGATCCAATTTCACATGCAAAGAGTCCTTCCCAGAATGAAATGGTTCTTTGTTGAGCAATGGTTCTATGAGGAACCAAACAAACCAGGAAAAAGCAATTAGAGAACTGTTTATTTTTAAAGGTGTATGCTGTATTTCAGTCAGGCCTCATTTTCCTGGAAAACCACTTTGACATGCTTCTCCATACAAATGCTACCACCCAAGGTCAAGTAGAAGCATCCTAAAGTTAATCATGTGGTTGTCTACCATTTAGGGTCCCACTTTAGACTAGGAAGTCCAAAAGTGAACAATGAATCTGTGGCATTCATTGTGGCAATCTGTCATCATTATATGCATGAACCATTAGAAATACAGAAATATTAAACAAGGTTTTATTTGTTAAATTACATTTTCTAATTAATAATACAATTAAAGCATCTTTAGAAATGCGTATTGAATTATTACTTATTCGTATTACAAACTAAATACTGTATACTATTCAATTCCTATTTATTATTTTACCAACATTATTCAGTAGTTATAGATAAAACATGAAATATACTCAAGTCAGTACTAAATGTTCTTCTAATGTATGTTTATTCTAGGACAGAATGTGGAGAAAAACACGCTCCAAGAATTCTGGTACAACTTGTGTTGGTACTGACCCTAATCGAAACTTTGATGCTGGGTGGTGTAGTAAGTATCCAAAGAAACGTATGGTTTATGACATATAAAGATTAACCACCATAAAATATACAATAAAAAAAAATAATTATAAGCATTTTATTAATTTTATATAGGATATATTATGAAGAACAACATCAGAAATAAGTAACGATACATATATTTTTATAAAGCTAACAATGACAGACATACCTAATCTGAAGATAACACCTTAAGTCTAGGAATCTTGCCTGAGTGTACAAAACACTTATAAGAAAGGTTTACTCTGTATTTAAAAAGCAACTTTTTTGCAGCAGAAAACTGATATATCCAATTTGAATTTGAAATTTCAATACAGCTGTGGGTGCTTCCAAACAACCATGTAGTGAAACCTATTGCGGCTCAAGAGTGGAATCTGAAATTGAGGTCAAAGCTGTTGCTGATTTCATCCGAAAAAACCGTTCCATCATCAAGGCCTACCTGACAATCCATTCCTACTCCCAACTGCTCCTGTTCCCTTATTCATACACTACAGACTTAGCGGCACACCACAGTGAACTGGTATGTGAACTCATGAGGGATTGTTTTATTAATGGTTTTACCACTGATATTTAAAGTGTCCTTGTATTGATAAAATACATGCTGCACATTGTCTGGTGTGTCAGTGGATGTGTGAGAAAAAATAAATAAATCAGCTAACAAGGGTCTCCCACATGGATCAAGAATGAAGTTGATTGATAAGGCATCTAGCAGTGCAGAGATCTGACTGCCTGAATAGAAGCTTCTTCCTCCAATTTTAATATTAATCAAATTTTCAGCTTCTAGCCAAATGCAATCAAAGACGTTTATGTGTGATCCATCTGTCTATCTATGATTTATTATTCTATTTCACTTTTTATAAATCAAATTTGTTAATATTTATGCATATGTTGAGTTTTAAGTATGTCTACTGCACCTTTGTTTAGCTTGACATTGCAAGAAGTGCTTCAAATGCATTGTACAGCCTTTATGGTACCCGCTACACAAGTGGTCCTGGAGCAGTGACGATATGTAAGTTTATCAATTGCATTTTATTTTATTTTATTTTATTTTATTAATCTAGTGACATTACATTTAAAGAAGTAAAGAAAGAATAGAGCAAAACATTAAATCAAAAATTAGTATGTGTGAATATGGAAAAAATAAATACATATAAACTGAGAAAACAAAGGTTGCCAAGATTTAACCAGATATAGGGTTTCTTTAAGTACCTCTAAAGACGAAAAAAAAAGCTTGGCACTGTACCACATACCAGAGCTCCCAAATACTGAGATACTTGCGGGATGGAGTCTAA
This sequence comes from Erpetoichthys calabaricus, assembly GCF_900747795.2. Lineage (NCBI taxonomy): Eukaryota > Metazoa > Chordata > Cladistia > Polypteriformes > Polypteridae > Erpetoichthys > Erpetoichthys calabaricus. The sequence continues at coordinate 159,699,166 of NC_041395.2, forward strand.
GAAAGTAATTTTATGGAACATTAATTTAAACCATCAAACAAACATTTTAAATATATAAAACATGTCAGAAGAATACAGTCATGTTGCTGCACACAAGGGGTTAAATAATAAAAAAAATAGAAAAACTCAGTGAATAAAATAATTAACATAATCCTACTTAATTGTATACTGTAATTAATTTACATATTTTCTTCTCATGATTACAGTTTATAGCAGGAAGCATCTAATGATTTCTTACTTCCTAGTCATTTTTCATCATATATTTAATGCATGCAGTGAATATTGTATGCAGTATCTTATTTAAATATTTCCCTTTGTAAATCCATTTGGAAAATGAGCATGTAAATATTGTGCCAATAAAGCAATAATTTTAAAACCAGTTTACTTCTTCCCATTAAAGTAGTTATTGCTGCATCAAGCACTAACAATTTTAGAAAAACACCGCCCCACCATGGATGTCACTAGTAAAAGAATTTACTAAAAAAACAAGGGTGTTGTACCATGTTAGCCATTATGAATGTAATGAAAAGTCAAGTCCATATAAAATTACAGCTCTGTATTACATTTATATTTACTTATTTGTTTTTCACAAGTTACACTTAATACTGTATCATAGATACCTAAGAAAACAAATTCAATTCCTTTGGTAGTAATGTGAATTTTAGATAAATAATCATTTTAAAAACTAAAAGAATCACATCATGCATGCAGGGTCAAGAATTCCACAACTTGGGCATATAAGTAAAGCTATATATCAACTGACAAGAAATTATTGGCTATTTCTGAACAACCTAAGGAAAAATGGTTTTCACTAATGGATCAATCGCATTGCCCTGGGGTCAAGAAAAACACAACCTCAAAATGAAAAAGAAAAAAAAAATCAGAGAAAACCTCAAAGATATTTCCCAATTAACAGTCGAAAAAGGGCGATCCTAGTGCTGGTCAATGGTGGTACATCCGAATGCAGTTCAGCTCCATCCATATCCTTTTTTTTTAATTATGACCTTTTTATATTACATATTCAAAAATATATTTAGAAGAATAATTATCAACACTATGTGATATCATAAATGAAAAATTAACTATTCATTACTATATGGCAATCGCATAGAATAAAATATTGTCCCACATAGTTTAAAAAATGTAAGATATTCATTAGTTATGAGTTAAAAATGACAACTTCAGTTCATAAGTATGTGATTAGTACTCTACACATTTTACTGTTCCTTTTTGGATTATCATGATGATGTGTTATCTTGACATTTATTGATGAATGAAAGCATTAATTAGTACTAGCATTATGTAACACAAACATATTATTATTAGGAACACTATTTAAATTGGGTTGGCTAAATGATTGCTGGCATTTTTAGATAAATCATATTCATCAAAGTGCCATTTTATCAAAGGTATGCATTTTGTATGTTCATGTTTTTATTTCTATGTGTTCTGAATGTAACTCTTGGTTACCCAGTCCACTTCAGTGAAGGTCAACATCTGACATATTATTTTTATATTTCAAAATAGTAAATGACTGCAGACAAAAACACTGGTTTTCATGTATTTTATGTAGTCAGTCAGACATACCTGTACCTGTTTCATAATTTTTGAAACAATATTTGTTTCCTTCAGACCCTGCCGCTGGTGGTTCAGATGACTGGGCCTATGACTTAGGGATAAAGTACTCTTTCACTTTTGAACTTCGTGACGAAGGTCGCTTTGGATTCTTGCTTCCAGAGTCGCAGATCAAGCCAACGTGCGAGGAGACTATGCTTGCTGTCAAATACATTGCAACATATGTTCAAGAGCACAACTATTGAAAAAATTAAATAAAATAAAATGAATCTTCAAAATTATCGGATGGTTTCTGCCTTCTCCTCAGCTCCCTGCAACCCAAATAACTAATTGAACTGCTTTCAACAATGGCTGATTTGATAGTTTAGTCAGCTACTACTGGAAAGGGTGTGTGATGGAGCTGTTTTTTTTATACAGCAACATTGAAAACAATGCCTTCATACCAATAATACAGAGCACTGTTCAGCTATGATGTTGTATCAAACAGAATACAACTACATTTTTTAAATAGTTCCACAAAACAATTACTCCAGCATTTTATATTTAATGATCTAAATAAGCTCCTAAAATATAAAATAAATCATGACTTCACAGTCAGGAACCTGATTGTTCTTTAGATTAATAAATCAACATTTTCAGGATTGTTTCATAAAAAATGGCTATTCACAGCTTTACATTCGGTGAGCATCAACTATTTGATTAAAATAAATATTATATTGGTAATAAGACCATCATTACACTGGATATATTAAATAGTGTATATTTTACATATACACAGTGTTGTGATCAGATAGGTAGCTCCACACACTGTAAGGAGTCCTGCACTGCTTTTAGCAGTAATAGCAGCAGACAGTCAGGTGAATCTAGTGAGAAGTTCCCATTCAAATGTTTGTTTTATTATGTTGTCTATGAGAGTACTGGAGAGTGGAAATGATGTATTCATTAGAACAGGATATTCAAATTGGAGAGTTGTATGTACAGACTTTTTTCCTTCAACTTGACATTTGAGGGATTCATGGAACACTAATGGATGGACTGGGCAAACAAGGATGCTACAGGCAGTTTATTCCCCAACACATCAGGTTGTAGTGTCTCTCCAGGTTGATGCCAGTTAGGATTCCCATAGATTTGCATGGGAGTTGGGTCTACAAGAATAGCAATTTTGGGGTCCTAGGGTGTTGCAAGGGAGCTCTGTTGGTGGAAGACTGACCTGGCTGCTGCACCGGAAGCATTCCTGGTTCCAGTTTAAAAGAAGACTGAAGCATCTCCCTGGTGAGTCAGAGTTGGGACACAGTAGGTTATACTGACCAGGAGGGAGGAAGGAGTAGAACAGCAATGTGCTGTGAATTTATTGGCTGTATTCACTTGGAAAGGTTGGTGATGAATAAAAAATACTTTATTTGAACTCAGAGTTGTGTCCGTGGTTTTGGGACGTAATGAAGCCCCCTACTGGTTACTATATATAAATATATATAGTAAATATATTTACACACACACACTATATAATAAAAGAATAAGGTCTTTGTGTGTGTGTGTCTAGAGTCTGAGAAGCAGGCTTTACGGAAACAAGAATGGGAGTGCCATTTAAGAGAGGCTCAGATACATGCGAATAAAGACATAAATCACTGAAGGTACACAATTATTCTATATATATTGTGGTATTGGGCTGTATAGCGTCCAACCCGGTACAGACTTACACAGAGGCACATGTCAAAGGAACAGAAATCTTTTATTTTTCTTCAGCCGTGGGGCACGCCTTCCCCGTGTCCAACAGGCTCAACACAGTCCCCAAAACACTTTTAGTCAAAGACCACACTATTCCTCTTGCACCACCAACACTCCTTCCAAGCAACCTCGTCCTCTTCCTCCCGATTCCAGCCCTGAGTGGTGGTTGCTGGCTCCTTTTATGGCCCTCCTGGAAGTGCTCCTGGTGCTTGCTCACCTGTTCCCAATCGTGGGTGGGGCCGATGATTAGACCAGCTGGGCTTAACGATCTCTGCCATGCCCCCTGGCGGCCATCCCAGGTCCCCACAGGGTTGGGGAGAACTCCATCTCCCATGAAACCCTGCAGGAAACTGAGGCATCATCGTCAACCAGGGAGGCTGCCACCAAGCGTCCCGGGGGAGGTACTGAGGAGTCCATGGCTGCTCCCCCAGAACATAAGCAGAAGGGGTGTCGGACCCGGCGGCCTGCCACAATATATATATACACACACGCACACACACACACACACACACATATATATATATACAGTATATATATATACTGAAAACATAGCTTTATCCCAGATTACACCCAAAATTTGGATACGCTATGTAGACGACACATTCGTCATATTAAGAAAGAACCAGCTGAATGAGTTCTTCAATCATATTAACACAATATTCCCTGCAATCCAGTTCACAATGGAAAAAGAAAACAATCGACACATCAACTTCCTGGACATTTACATCAAAAGAAATAGTGACGCCACCCTGACCACAAGTGTCTACCGCAAATAATGCTACACAGACAAGATCCTACACTACGCCAGCAACCACCCGGTATCTCATTAACGGAGCTGCGTGAAAACCCTATTTAAACGAGTCCACACGCATTGTAATACCAAGGAAACAAAAATTAATGAGAGACGCTATCTGTTTCAACTTTTCACCTCGAACGGATACTCAAAATCATTCATTAATTGGAGTCTACACAGCAGACGCCAAAGGAATCAGCATACAATCGACGTAAATCAGAACCCCCACCCCACCTGGCATTCACTCCCATATCACCATAATGTGTCAGAAGGCACGGCATGCACCCTGACCAAGTGGGGCATCAGAATAGCACATAAACCCACCAATAATCTGCGCATGGTCCTGTTTAATGCTAAAAACAAGAAATCGACAGCCGAAACACAAAACGCAGTTTATAGTATTCCATGCAATTCTTGCTCAGCTGTATACATAGGACAAACGTCAAAAAAAATCTCAACACGTGTACAGGAATATCGCAACGCCGTCAGAAGAAAGGACGCACTATCTTTGATATATGCACATACTAAATCGACAGGACACACATTCAACTGGGACAACGTAAAAGTAAAATTTAAGGCCAGTACAAAAAGCGCCAGAGAGTTGGCCGAGTCTTGGCTATCAGATGAAAACGCCATCAACAGACACTTGGACATAAACCCAGCATATGCCAACTTAAGAAGGACATATACAATTAATTAAACTATACAAGCTTGATCATACTGACTTAGTCAAAATGTGTGCTGTGGCAGAATGAGAGCAGCAACAAGCCATGGAATTAAATAATGGGTTTAATTAACAGCAAGAACTGGCTTCTCATAAGAAAGTAATTGGAGTGAAATTAGTTGGAGTTTGAAGCCCCAGTTTAGCTGGTCATCTGTTATCTCGTTTCACATCTCATTTCTGCTTGGCTGTCATTTAATGAAGAAAGGAATCAATTCAGAGGGCTGAACTCTTCTAACAGGGCTATTAAAGTGATGGGGAAAAAGTTAATTAGCAGTGAAAACTGGGCACTGATTAGGAAAAGGGTTAGAATGAAAACCTGTAGCCACTGCAGCACTCCAGGCCTGGAGTTCGCCACCCTTGCACTAGGGCGCTTCGCTCGCCAACCCCCGGGTTTGGTCCTGTGGGAATACAATTTAAAGTGTTTTTTTTTCATGGGAATTGTTACATATGCATTATGTTCACTTTTTAATTTAAAACTTCAGTAAAAGCAATATTTGGAATGAACTTTTCTTCAAAATCGCATTGAATTTTGATTCCTTGTTTCGCGTTACAGCGTGATAATGCAACGTATAACTGGCCATGAGTGAATATCGTTTCTTTGTCTCTTATAAATAAACCGACTTTTTCAAATGTTTGTCCTTGAGATTTGTGTTAATTGTCATCGCAGAAGCTATTCTCATGGGAAACTGTAAATGTTTTAATATGAATGACATATCAAGATCTCCTTTTGGCCTGAACACCGTTTCAAGTTCATTCAATAAAAATAAGACTTTCTGATAAAACAATCTACTTACAAAAGTGGGAATATCCAGAGCCGATGTAGCCGGTGGCATTGTTCTCAAGAAGCTGCGGGTTTCTGGCCATTATGGATTGCACGTCATTAAATATATCTGCCCGACTGATAGTGCTGGATATTGCCATTGTATCATGGTATAACTGTTGCAATGTTCTTGGACTACCTTGATATGACGATGGTAATATAACTGTTTTACCTATTTTGAATTTGTCTGAACTATTGATATTTGAATTTTGAACGTGATCAATGAGACCTTGCATATGTTCTGTTCTAAGTTTAGCTTGATTCGATTTAATAAAGAAGAGATGATTAGCTGCGACTTTTACAAACGCATTAATAATGTAATGTTGCGATAGACGTTGAGATGACAGAAGTGGGTTAAATACATGGGTGTGGGTGTTATTCGTTTTTCTGAATACGCTCATTTCATATTGTAAGACCATCCTGTTTCGACATCTGGGAAAGCAAAGGAAAGAGTAAAGGGTCGGCATGTTGCAATGTATTTGACATAAATGATGAATCATGCTTTGTCTTTGGATATACACAAATATCTACTCTGTCTTTGATATCTCCGTCTTTCGAAATCATTATCGCCAACAATTCGTCACATGTGGGTTTATTATAAATTCAAACGTGATCTTTCGGATTCATATAGAAATCCAAGAAAATTTCTTTGTCAATGTTTTGCTGATAAATTTCGTGTAAAGTGAGATACGTTTGGACATAGAAATTTATATCCATTATTGGCTGTATAATTTCTATTACGTCAGATCGTTTAACTCTTTCAATTCTATGTTGCATCACTTCTCCGTGATCATAAATATACAGCTGACCAAATTGTGTTTTTTTTTAAATCAAACTTGTCATAGCGTATGGTCCATTATTTTGTGAATCAACGTTTGTGCATTGAATGATGCTAATGCGAAAAGATTATTGTAGACGCATATATTTTGCCTGTAGTGTTTGTGGATTTGACTTTCACCAAACAACAAATCTTTTAATTCTCACGGAAACGCCTCTTCATTGAGAAGCAGCAGTACTTTTCCCTGATGGCAACACGAATTAAATGATCTATAAGTCTCTGACTTAAACTTTAAAGCCTTAGAATATCTAAATACTTCCGACATATCACCTATGTCCATATATTCAATCTATTTTTGCTGTTCCACTATTTCACCTAGTAAACATTTACATTTGTTTGCGCAAATGCAATCTGTACTCTATTTTTTTTTGACACTTTCGAATTTTAGTACTGTCATATTTTTGAACTCTTGGCTCTCTGTGTGTATCATGCCAATGTTTTTTTTGAGCCTTTCGAATTCCACTGCTTTCATAATCTGTAATGTGCTCTGCAAGTGTATGGCGCCAACATTTTTTAACGTCTTTATGAAGTTCTACCGTGTCTTTTACTCTTTGTCTTTTATTTCTGACCCCGTTTGGACCTGCAAAGTTTTCAGTTCCACTTGTTCCAGGCTGATTATTACTTTCCTTACCTATGTCACTGTCTCATGGAAACATGCTTCCAATGGATGTCAGTATGACGTGACTTGACCGTGTCTCAGGAAGTGAAAGTGTCTCTGCCTCTCTAAAGTGTCTCTCTGTCTCTCTTCAGAAGATCACATCTCGTTGCAAGTTTTTTTTTATAATAGAGAGATATATACATTATTGCTGGGCAATGATTAAAATTTTTAATTGCAATTAATCATGATTGTCTGCGACTATAAGCACATTGTTATGCACAAAACTCAATAATGAACTCAAAATTAGCATATTGCATGTATTGGTTTGCAGACTCTTTAAACAAATAAGGTGCTTTTTAACAGCAGCATTCCCTTTGCATAGTAGCAGTTAAAATATTTCTTGTAAAGCTCAACTTAAACATTAATGTAATCAAATCATATATAAAACCAAAGCTATTTGCCACTGCCAAGGCATTAACGTTTTATCTAGTTTGATACAGAAAAACAAGTTACACTCAGAGTCCAGAGCCACAATCATAACATTATAACAGGCACCTTCCGAGCAACAGCAAGTTAACATTTCTAAATCTGTTTTCTTTTTTATATGAATAGATACCAGCAGAAACATTTTCTTTAATCAGGGAGCAGCATAAACAGTTTATATTCAGTAGCAACTCTTTGAGGGCTAATATTTTTTCCAAAAAGCTCAATTTTCTGAAAAGCGCACAAAGCAATGGTTTCACACATAAATCAACATAAAACCACTGTTGCTGCCTGTTATGCCTGCTGCCGGCGCCTGTTTGTAGTTTGCGGCAGCAGTGGCTGTGCAGGGGCAGCTCGACGGCCAGCAAGAATGCACGGTGGACTGGCTGCCTGGCTGTCTTTGTGAAACAGGTGCGCGGGGTTAGCAGTTGCAGTGAGACGCAATATGGTTTGTACCCCCTGTCATTATAACTCATGGATGCATCAGCTACACAAACGTGTTCAGCACCAATCAGCTGATGCCGGTACCTCACTTTCGTTCATTGATCTACATCTCCAGATCACTTGCATCAAAATTGAAGTCTGACAAATCAGAGTCTGATTCAGCGATAATATGAAAAAAGTCATGCGTGGATTATTTTGCTTTGAGCATTCACTTTGCTATCTCTCCACATGCCATTTTAGAAGCTGTTTGCTCTTCGCTACTCATGCAGACACAGGGAATTGAGGTCAAATCAAAAAACGCTAAATTTCCTTCTTGCAAAAGCGTATCGAAAAGCGCTGTAACAAGAAGATCACTTATCTCTATCTACCTTTCAAAATAATAATAATAATAATAACAAAAACTGCGCTAATGTGTGATAAAATAATTGTCGCTGTTAATTAATTAATGTGTTAATGTGTTAATAACGCATTAACTTGCCCAGTCCTGATATATATATACGTATCAGAATCAGAATATCTTTATTCTGAGGTGTCAAAATATAAATACATAATTACAAAAGGATAGGAAAGGATAAGAAGAAATGAGGTAGAACACAAACATTCAACATAAGACCTTAATTGCACATGAAACATATATATAACATAACACATATATATATATATATATATATATATATCAGGGCTGAGAAAGTACATATATATATATATATATATATATATATATATATACAGTATATTTATATAAAGTATATATATATATATATATATATATATATCTATACTAATAAAAGGCAAAGCCCTCACTGACTGACTGACTGACTGACTGACTGACTCATCACTAATTCTCCAACTTCCCGTGTAGGTAGAAGTCTGAAATTTGGCAGGCTCATTCCTTACAGCTTACTTACAAAAGTTAGGCAGGTTTTATTTCGAAATTCTACGCGTAATGGTCATAACTGGAACCTGTTTGACTGACTCACTCATCACTAATTCTCCAACTTCCCGTGTAGGTAGAAGGCTGAAATTTGGCAGGCTCATTCCTTACAGCTTACTTACAAAAGTTAGGCAGGTTTTATTTCGAAGTTCTATGCGTAATGGTCATAACTGGAACCTGTTTGACTGACTCACTCATCACTAATTCTCCAACTTCCCGTGTAGGTAGAAGTCTGAAATTTGGCAGGCTCATTCCTTACAGCTTACTTACAAAAGTTAGGCAGGTTTTATTTCGAAATTCTATGCGTAATGGTCATAACTGGAACCTGTTTGACTGACTCACTCATCACTAATTCTCCAATTTCCTGTGTAGGTAGAAGGCTGAAATTTGGCAGGCTCATTCCTTACAGCTTACTTACAAAAGTTAGGCAGGTTTCATTTCGAAATTCTATGTGTAATGGTCATAACTGGAACCTGTTTTTTGTCCATATACTCTAATGGAGGAGGCGGGAACGAAGGTAAATGACGTTAATTGTTGACTGTCTTTTAATACTGTGTACTTGTTGAGTGTCTTTTAATACTGTGTAAGCATACATATTAACACATGTGCAATTAAACGTGTGCATTTACGGGGTGATTTTTCAGGCTTAAAAGCTCGCCTTTTATTAAAAAGGTAAATGCAAACTCTTTTCATTCTGAAGGGCACAAACCACGTTAGATTTCAGCCGTTAAACGCGCAAAAATGTCAGTACACCAGATAAATAAGCGCAACATATTATCAGTTGTATTGTATGCTTACAATACATATACAAATGTGTTAATCGTTAACTAATATTATGTGATGGTGTTTTTCGACTTGCGCCTTGATTTAAACGATTGCATGTCTTGGTGGGTTTGCGTAGCTTATTGCCAATATCTTTACACCTCTTTTTAAGACTTAATTTAAAAAGGTTTTCTTTTCTTCTTAATTAAAATTTAAAAGCAATACTTCACCGCTGCGAAGCCCCTCTAGCGCTGACGTCCGACGTTCGATTACTGTAAGCGAGTGCAATGAGTGTGTACGCCTGATGAGCCAAGAATAAGGGGGAAACAGGTGTCACGTACTCTTTGCATTATTTGACAGTAAACTATTTTCATCCATTCTATGATCTGCTTCTCACAACTGAAGGCACTGTGGCTGATGTTACCTGACTTGCTGGCCAACCATAAGCGTTACCTGGTAGGTAACCACCCACTCACTTCACTCGAATACGGGAATCGAACCTCGGACGTCAGCGCTAGAGGCGAAGCCCCTAAAATTGCGCCATGGCGTGTGGTTCGTTTATTTATTATAAGTTCATAGACCTACAAAAGGTTGCCATTGATTTGAGGCAAGATTGCTTTTCTCATGTACAACTATACGTTGCATTCTTAACAGTAAGCTTGCACTGCTTGGTCATATTACAACCTGAGTGCTGAACTGACAACCTCGTATACAAACAGAACTATAACAATCGTAATAAATAAACAAACAAAAAAAAAAGCGAAGAACCCTTGGATTTAATAAAAAGGCTCTTTCCTTGGTGAAGCAAGGAAAAAGGAAGACCTTATATGGCGTTCGTTTATAAAACAGCGGAAAAGCTGTGTTAAGGCTGCTTCACAAAAAAACAGATCCTTAACAAATTGCTATTGGGATATTTTCCCTCAATTTAAAAAGCTTTTCTTCTTCATAAAAATTTAAAAGCAGTACTTTGCGGGGATTTATATATATATATATATATATATATATATATATATATAAAGAGAGAGAGAGAGAGACAGAGATATAGATATCTATAATAATAAAAGGCAAAGCCCTCACTGACTGACTCACTCACTGACTGACTGACTGACTGACTCATCACTAATTCTCCAACTTCCCGTGTAGGTGGAAGGCTGAAATTTGGCAGGCTCATTCCTTACAGCTTACTTACAAAAGTTAGGCAGGTTTCATTTCGAAATTCAAAGCGTAATGGTCATAACTGGAACATATTTTTTGTCCATACACTGTAATGGAGGAGGCGGAGTCACGTATCGCGTCATCACGCCTCCTACGTAATCACGTGAACTACAA